>NW_027117851.1:1254-98878 GCF_038497905.1 Lipomyces japonicus | reverse complement strand
GCAATCTGGCCGAGTTGGTCTAAGGCGTGAGATTAAGGTTCTCATCTCTTCGGAGGCCTGGGTTCGAATCCCAGGGTTGTCACCATATTTTTTTAATTAATTATTACAACTTTTGCATTTTATGCATGAATTTTTGCATAGCAGAACTTCAAAGATATATGGTGTAAATTGTATAGAAAATGAAGTTGATTTAATTATACGGGTAGACTCATAAACCTATTTTCTACAGAGTTCGTATTTTTAGTTAGCTGACGAGGTTATTTAGTTGGCTTATATTATTCCTTGGTCTTCAATTTTTCTGATTTTAATAAAAAAATAATTTTCGAAGTCAATTCTTTCAATACCTTTGTATATTAAAAAATATTAATCTGCTTTCGCTATATTGTATATATGCGATCTACAAGTTCGAAATGAGAACTCACAGTCTATGCTTTGTTTTTTTTAATGTTGTCAATATGTTCTCGGTACAGCTTTTCCTTCTCACGATCTGTCAATTCCGAATTTTTGAATGTTGGTTCTTTTCTATGCTTCCTCTTAAACTCAACATAAAAGAGTCTCGGCGTTGCATATTGTTTTAAAAACGTTTTAAATTCATCTTGCGGCTAAAACGTTGCATTGAAGTTAGCACAAGATCAACTGTGGTTCAAACCGACTTGATACGAAAAAACAACTTACTGATAATTTTGGTTCCAGTTTTTGAACTTCTTTTAACTTCGCGATTCGCTCTCGAGCCCAATTTTCAAATTCAAATTTCCGTTCACTTATTGTTTGCAATATCGAAAACCGGTCATCTTTTTCGGCCTTGGTCAGTTCAGTTTCCCATTGCGAATACGGATTAATTTGTAGATCCCGTAACAAATGCCTGAATATTAAAACGCGCTCTTCGTACGACACATCCTCTTCCTCGTCATCTTCTGCTTCGAAATCCGGGTTCTCCTCTATAAATTGTTGCATTTGGTAATCAAGATCTTCTTCTACTCCGTCTTGATTTTCATTTTCGTCATTGCTTCCTGATTCTGAATATTCATATTCCTCCTGGTTGCCGTCATCCGAAGGAGTTCGATTTCGTTGGCGAATAATTCCGCCGGACGCCTGGTCATCCTCATCATCCGTTTCGTACATCCAAGCGTCGTCGTCATTTTCATCGTCTGCAATGATGGGCTGCAGTTGATCTTTGTTGGACTGTTGATCGTGTGAAACATCCGCTTCGGGTACTGGAACGTTGGCTAAGCTTTCATGTTGTTCGTTGGTGGGCTTGTCGTCAATAAAAACGTCTCCAACTTTATGCGGCACTAGTTTGCTGGTACCTTCCCTCCCGGTTTTCAACCCACGAGATCTGGCAATTAATAAAATCAGTTCGTCCCTCGGAATTCGTTCCAGTGCGGTTTGAACTTCTGGAGGAGGCATCCATACTGCTTGCTTTTCGTGCAAATTGTATACGTATGGTCTTCCCAGATTAGTAACGACAACCGCCCACGGTTCTAAATCTAATGGCCGCATTAATTTAGGAATTTCTTTTTTGCGTGGCCGTCGTTGGCGGTCCGTCGTTGCCTGTTGCGCAGTACTATAGGCTCGTTGCCATTGTTCTTGCTCTTTCGCACTTATTCCTACCGAACGAACTACCGGCTTTTCTAAATACAACGGAATAAAACTATCTGTATTTGAGTTTTCAGCAATCTGTGGTCGTTCGTATGTCGATTCCTTTGTTTCGTTGTTGTAAAAATAGTAATACCCTGAAGGTGACAAATGTTTGGTCCATCCAGGTGGAAGTGGTGATTCCGGCTGCTCAGCCATTTGTAGATCAGCAAAGCAACATATAATACGTTATATAAAATTATAAAATTGCAGTCTATGACAGTTGTGGTTGATGTACAAAAGACATGGATGCTGCGAGCCAATTTAAAAAAAATATATTTGCAAAAGAACGAACGGCCTTAATTGACGTTCGCGATGACGTGAAAACTCCCAATTTGATATATAATTCGAAAACCAGCTTTAACGCTCACAACTCGAATTCAAAAGCACAATTACGTTTAAGTTGGCGACGTTATACAATCATTTACAGTTTAAATCGACTCAATTTAGCCAGAAAAAAAAAATGTCACGAATCAGACCGGCATCGAAAATCAGTCTTAAATCGATATTGACTCCGGCCGCGTTTCGGACACTTCTAGCGACGTCAAAGAGCCCGGTCATACCATTGGATGCGACTTGGTATTTACCCAATGCAGGAAAAAGTGGCAAGGATGAATTTTTATCTGAAAGGATTCCCGGAGCCAGGTTCTTTGACATTGATCAAGTTAAAGATGAATCTTCACCATACCCCCATATGCTTCCGTCAGTTGAAGTTTTTAACAAGGCATTAGGTTTGCTTTTCTAAATTAATTTTTTCTTGCACATGTATTATTTGCTGAATCTAATGTAAACCATTACAGGTGACCTAGGAATAAAGAGAACCGACAAACTTGTCGTGTATGATAAACAGGGCAACTTTTCCGCGCCACGACTGTTTTGGACATTATCGATTTTCCAGCATCCAGAAGTGTATATTTTGGATAACTTCACTCAGTATAAGCTTCAGAATCTTCCAATTGATAACAATGTACTTAAGAAGGTGGAAGAGGCTGTTGCGGAAAAGACGGAGTACGAATCACCTGGCTTAATCGAAGACCGGGTCGCGTCATATTCGGACTTGCGCCAGATCATTATCGAGCCATTATTTCGCAGCAAATTCAATATTATCGATGCCAGGCCATATGAACGCTGGACGGGAGAAAAGCCGGAACCAAGGCCAGGTTTACCATCCGGCCATTTGCCTGGATCAATCTCTATCCCATTTTCGGAAGTACTGGATTCGGAAACCAAGGAATTTAAGAGTGAAAAGGAATTGGCCAAGCTGTTTACAGATAAAGGGGTTGATCCTGACAAGCCTACAATCGCACTTTGCGGCACGGGTGTCACGGCCTGCGTTGTTGAAACTGCGTTGAAGAAATCTGGATTAGCGCGCGAGGACAAGCCGCCAATTGTTTATGACGGAAGTTGGACCGAATGGGCTCAAAGATCTGACGAGCGCTACATTTTGAAAGGAATTCATAGCACCTAATCAGCGCTATATTTTTATATCTCTAGATACGTATGTGCATGTCAATGATTAACGAAATTGGTTCTGGGATGGCAATCTGGAATTGTGAAAGCTTTACTTGTATGTACGTAACGGCTCTGCAGAATAGCTAATACTACAACAGAAATAAATAATAAATAATAAATAACTAAAAAATAAATAAATATATAAAACACCTGAAAAATATAGGGGTTTGTACTACATTTGACTATGAGCTTGTGAACTGATCGCACTACTTATTGAATTGACAACAATTTACTCAGGAATCAGAGATTAGCAATTTCATTGCGCCTTTAGGAATTTTTTATAATACTTTCTTATGACCAGCACGATTGATTTATATAAGGAACAGACATACTACATTTGCCGATGGGGCTGCCCTCACTTTTGCATTCGCGGTCGACTGTATGTTACGTGATCTATAACTAGAGCTTGTCTTATTTACTAAAATTTATATTTATTACAGATAGCAGCTATTGTTTGCGCAATAACAGCCGTGGCCGTATATGGCTATTTATCTGAAGACTTGTCAAGCTTGGAGGATGAATCTAGCACTCAACGACGACGAAACCGTAGGCGGCGGCATCGGCAAGCTAACGAATTAGAACGAGCATCACCAGTGCAAGACGGTTGGAATCAAACTTCTTCCACGCCAGAGGCAAATGGTGATAGTTCACAACAGTTTGATTGGGGTGAAGGATATGACTATCAGCCAATTCCAGCACAGGATGATCTCGACTTTCGAACCGATGACAATGACAATGTGTCTCTGAATGATCAAATGAGTTTAAGCATGAATGATCTAAATGCAACGACGGAAAACTTAGATTTGGCTACGTTGCTGTACTCTCTTTCGATTGAACAGCAGAGGCGGAGCTCCTATGTTCATAGAGGAATTAGTTGTAATTCGTGTCGTGCCAAGTAAGTTTTTCCTTCTTCTTTTACATACTTTATTTTGAACTACTAAATTTTTTTTTGTGTAGCCCCATTAAAGGATTGAGATATAGATGTACTCAATGTGTTGATGTCGACCTTTGTGAAAAATGCGAAGCTCTTGACATTCACCCTCGAACTCACATTTTGTACAAAATTCGAATACCAATTCCCGTGTTATACAATCCTGATCTTACTCAAAAGTCATGCTATCCCGGAAAGCCGTATTACATGAATAAAATGCCGCGGCAGCTTCCAGAGGAGAAAGTTGCATATTTTTCAAAACTTACAAGATTTGACTTGGCTGAAGTGGAAGCATTATATGAACAATTCAAAAGTTTAACAGTTATCGGGTTCCCGGAGGAACCTAACGGCATTTGTGCAGGAATAGACCGTGAGACGTTTAAAAAATTAACGTCCCGGCTAGGATCGACTCCAAACATTGTGACTGACCGTATTTTCTCGTTGTATGATGTTGATGGGAATGGGATTGTTGGATTTCAAGAATATCTTGTTTGCATGTCAGCTTTAACTCGTGGTACGAGAAAGGAAAAGCTTCGATATGTTTTTCAAGGATACGACATTGATGGCGATGGCTATGTTACAAAGAAGGACTTGCTCGACATGTTTGCGGGATACTTTGAATTATCCAACAACTTGGTGAGCTTTATGCTTCGATCAGTCGAGAACGAATTTGTCGAATTACAGCAAGACGTAGTAGCTGGCACGCAACCGATTTCGTCAGTATTCACAGCTTCTATCCCTTCTTCCAATGATTGGACCGGTAATTTTGAATATCAAGAAAAGAGCCATGACGAGGCTTGGCTGAGCGAACATCAAAGGAAAGAACAGACGTTTGAAGAAGCCGATGCAGAGTTGCGCAGGCATACTGTGGCAGCGATTGAAAGCTTGGTTACTGAAATTTTTCTTGCCGCCAGTCCAGCAGACGAAGGCAAGGGGTTGAGTTTTGAAGAATTCAGTACTGTCGCCTTGAAGCGCTCAAGAGGCATATATCTGGGGTTTTTGTCATGTTGGCTGGATTCGGCAACTTTCTAAAACTGAAAAAGAATGGCCATTAATGGACTGTATAAGTATAATTATTCGGATTTTTAAATTAAAAATAACAATTGGGATTTGTATTATTTACTGTAAAAACTACTTGAATGTCCAAATTGAACTGTGGCTGGTGGGATATTACTGTGGCGGTGCACCCGCGCTACGTTCTTTCAACTTCGCTCACAAGTTGTCGCAATCGCAACCCTTTTGCTTTCATACGGTCGCAATCTCTTGCTAATTTTTGGGATTTTTTTTCTTCGGTTCTTTGATTTTTAGGGTGAGTAAGTGACAAAGTTGCATGCGGAGTTGAGGTCGTGGCGGCCAATTTTTTGTGGCATTGAGTCCCAAAATGTAGAAGAAAGAAAAAATGGGAATCAGTAGTACCTAGAGTGCTAACAGACAACTGTTGCCAATACAATTCCACACGGATGCCGAATTAATCAAATTGATACTTTTTATCATTTTGTTTTGGCATTCGGTGGATATCATGGCAATGAATTCAAAGTTTAGAAATTGCGAAATAAACCTACCCAACATCAAGGCGATAACTGAAAAATGTCCGGAGAAGCATGGTACGATAATATGCTGGCTTGAAAATAGATTTTGTTTTGATGATTAAAAAAACATGCTGATGGTTTTTTTTTGAAGGCTGTACCTTTTGGCGGTCATCTTAAACGCCGTCAACCTTTTCCTTCAAGTGTTTTTCACAATCATGTACAGTGATTTAGGTAAGCTCACTCACTTTATGATATTTAATATGTTTGTAAATAATGAAATGCTAATGATTTTGATAGAATGCGGTAAGATGGATAGGATGTTGATTGCGTGTGAGATTGACTGATTATTTTAGATTACATCAATGTTTTCGATTTATGCAACCGCTTGAATGCTGTATGTTGCCGAAGTTTTTTTACTCGTCAAAAGATGGGGGGCTGTTTCAAGTTATAAACTGACAATCTTGATAGTATATTTTGCCTGAAGCTGGTGTGCATGCTTTCTTGACCTTCCTGTTTTTGATTAATGGCTACTGGATTGCTTTACTGCTCAACATTGGTTTGGTGGCTTACAATGCCAATAAGTATGTCTATCAGTATACTGTGCATGATCTGTGAACTAACATTAGTGTCTCAGGATCTTTCATAACAATCATCTGTTAGATGCCACCGAGATTTTCAGAACGCTTAATGAACATAAGAAGGAAAGCTTTATTAAGCTCGGATTTCATTTGCTCCTGTTTTTCTTTTATCTTTATAGCATGATTGTTGCTCTCATCAGAGAGGATGAGTAAAAAAAAAAAAAAAAAATAATAAAAGATCAATGTTTAGTGAAGCACTTTAGGTTGGGTCGAACTGCAATGATAAATTTATTATTAAATTTTTTTTTTTGCAGAACGGTAATTGATCAATGGATCCTAACCTTCGTATAACTTGTGTCAGTCGCATTTTCTTTTTCTTTTTCTCTTTTTTTTTTTTTTTTTTAATTTTATTATTTTTATTTTGTATAGTACTATTTGTGATTTTGTAAAGGACACATTCTAGTATTGAAGTGGGTTCCTTTTTTGCATATATAATATTTTTAATAATTGCTAGATGTGTTCAAAAAACGGGCGCTTCTGACGTTAGTATAACTATATGCTTTAATTTTATGTTTTTGTTTTTTTATCAGTTTTCGTTCAATAGTATATATATATATATATTTAAATTAAACTAAACTATTTACCCATCATGCATAACATTACTTGTACAGCAATTACTAGATTTAATTCTTCAGCACAAGTCTTGGTACGGCACCGCCTGGTGAGCTCTTTACTCGGGCGGTTAATACTTCGACTCCAGTTTCGGTTACTAACAACATGTGCTCTTGTCAAGAGTTAGGAAAACAAGCAAAAATTGAAACAAAAAAAAAAAAAACATACCAAATTGCGCACTTCGTTTACCATCAATAGTGGTCGAGGTCCAGTTATCAGGCCATGTTTTGTCCTTCCAAGTTCCCAGGGCAAGCATTGGTTCGATCGTAAACGTCATGCCAGCCTTGGCCACGCCTGGCGTCTTGTTTTTGGCATAATGTGGAATGTTGGGAGCGCAATGAAACAACTTGTTGATTCCATGACCGCAGTATGTTCTAATAACCGAGCAACCATTATCGGTCGCATGTTTCTCAATGACGTTTCCGATTTCTCTAAACAGCATGCCTGGCTTAACAATCTCAATCGCTTTATCAAGACATTCACGAGTGGTTTCAACAAGTTTGATCGAGTCTGCATCTTGAAGCGCTTTAGCTCCGACGTAGTACGTCTCATTCAAGTCAGCGTGGAAACCTTTGTAATACACGGTAACATCAACATTGGCAATATCTCCATCTTCAAATTTGCGTTGATCTGGAATGCCGTGACATATAATTTCGTTGACTGATATGCACACGCTCTTTGGAAAATGATAATAATTTAGAGGTGAAGGATATCCTCCAAATTCAATGCACGCGTTATGAACAATTTCGTCTATTGAATCCGACGTCACGCCTGGCTTCAAAGCTGCAGCTGCTCGATCCAAAATTTTCCGGCCAATCTTGCAAGCTTCCCTTATTCCCTCTATTTCCTCTTTCGAATTAATGTGAATATTGGTGCCCCTAAATAAACGTTGCTCTGAGTGTGGAATGCCATCTTCAGCATAATCCGGATAAGGAATGGTGGAAGGAATTTTTCTTGTCTCAGACAATGGGTAGACTGGTTTGACCGCACCTGCATAGGCGTATGTCGGGAACGGATCATGAGGTCGAGATGATTGAAGTTGTTTGTGAACCAGCTTGTGGGTAGGCTGTTTTAGTCACACGTTAGTCAATTTTTCACCCCCATGAACCAAATAGTTCCGTATTTATATAGTTCTTACCCAAGCTCTGGTAAACATAAAATTATTAGCATGAGTTTGCTCTTGTCAAGAACCCTCAACATCATCATTATCATGGATGATTTGCAAAAATTACTTACAATTTAAAGCATTCCTGGCCACAAAAAAATGAATCCTGTCCTAATTTCAAACACGTAGGACATTGCAATGATGATGATGTTATCTTTTCACATCCTTGTCGTGAACAGGCAATTTCCGTAACCATTTTGTAACATGAAATGTGAATTTTTGTAACGAGTGAAATATGATGTCAGCTGGACTAACTATATATATTTATATATTTATATATAAACGCCACTGTCAAATAATCGAGAAGCGAAAGACAGATATATGTATATAATAATAATATCAAACCCTCGCTGTTATTCAATACCAAAAATAAATTGAAAAAAAAAAAAAAATCCTGGGGCCGAAGGCATAATTAAAGGCCACTTTTGACCGCCCGATGACATAATCAGACGGGCCAACTTAAATATACATTTATATAGTTACAAATTGAAATAACATAACCAACCAACGCAACTATTGCATAAACAGGCGATTATAGTATATTAGTGAAATACATGTATAGAGCATAACGTTATTCAGAAACGCAATATCGGCATTTGGCAAAAGGCTTAGGCACGACATGTTACCAGCTGATCTAAATTTTTTGTAATATTTATATTAAAAAATATATATATAATGAGCAAGCTTTTGTCCGTATTATAAATAATGTCATGATCTATTAAAAAAACCAATCAAAGGCTTGTCTTCCAACACGTCTTCATAGTATCAATCTTCAAACTTGCAATCTTCATTGCTAAAATAATTAAAAGTTTTGCCAATCACTCCAATCATTTGTCGGTCCGCAAAAATTGGTTCCATTGCTTCTTCCATTTTTGAGCTGTTCTCAAAATATGTCGGCTCTAGACTTTGTTCATTCACGTTGAACAATCCGTCACTCGTGATGATCGTACACATGCGTGTCCGTGCGTCTGTTTCTAATACTACTCCCATGTGACCATAGCGATAGTGGTACACGATTTCGCCTCTATTAATGCCTTCAAAGTCATAGCGAAAATTTTGGTGAAGTCTATAGCGTATCATTCGTATTTCTTCTAAATTCCTTTTTTGTTCATATTCTGTCATGGTCTTTGAAACAAGTTGCCGGTTTACCTCGTGACAGCCACCAAAAATGTGATCAAACAATTCACCACATGCAAAAAAAATGATATCGTAATCTCCAAGCCCAAAAATATGACTATAAAAATGTTCAAGATCGTGTCGCTTGTCAGTTTCAGAAAACCTTGGTTGGTTTGGCCGCTGCGTCCTCTCATAAAGACTTTCAAATACAATTTCTGGCTTCTCAATCACTGATGCGTAAAAACGAACGTTTTGATTTAAATCAAGTTTTCCAAAATCAAAAGACAAATCAGGCAGCGTAGTCAAAACATCAAACACTTGATGAAACCCGTTGTTAAACTTGGCATTTTTTTCAAGCGACAAAGCGTATGATGACCATTCGGCAGAACTAGAATCGATCAAAACCTCACCTTTACCCTGAACAAACACGCTACTGGAAGCATCCCCAGTCTGAGTCGACAAAATTACGATGGGGAAAAACGGGCTGGTTTGAACGCATTTGAACCCGAGTCTTCTGGCGATGCCGGCAAACGTGACGCTCGGACTTCGGCACTGCATGCCCTTGGGCGTAAGCAAATTGGTCGTACAATTTTTGTGAAGTTCGGCCAAGATTATTCGTGCCACTTGCGTGGTAATTAATTCTGACCCTGTCGTGGCGGCAGCCGTGATGGATTGCACCGTTGACCTTAACTTGCAAGCCAGGTCGTACATGAACCGTACGGACTGTTGCAAACTTGACTGACCAAAATTAGCCACTGTGCAACAAACCAACTCGCAATTCTCATCCGTGTAATCAATATTGCCCTGCATGCCATCAACCCAGGTCATCAGGGCTTGCTTGCGCCGAATGCACCCTGCCATCTCGGTTGCGATGTAAACACTTCTCAAGTTCGAACGGTCTTCATAGAGATTCACAGAATCCAAAAAATCTAACGCTTGCAAGCCAAATTTCATAATGTTATACACGGCCTCATTTTTTGAAACCATGCTGTTTTTCAATCGCCAAATGTAATTTGAAATTTCATAATCCTGTTGCATCCTTATCCGAGTTAATTTGTACCAATTAACATCAATAATTGGTTGGCCCTGGTTAAAGGTCCAATATTCATGCAGCAGTCCCATAATTCCATCATCATTCCAGTGAAACCACGTGGTGCGGCATTGGCTTTGCCAAAAGCTTCGATTGTATATAATGTCATGGCGTAATTTGCGACTTGTGCTCGCAAAATCGATTACTGAATGAAGATCTAAATAATTTATGATCAGATTAATAATATCTGAAGGTAATTTAAGTAGCGGAGGCATTGAATTGGGCTTTCATATCATTGTGAGAATTCGGTTTCGCTTGTCATGACTTGGTGGTGTTTTGTTGCCACGCAAAGTTTTAAAGATTTTTCTTTTGGACTGAAAAACAAAAATTTCTACAGCAATTGAACCAAACTTATTTTACAATTTACCAATTTTACTGATATGCAACGATCAGGCTTGAATGGGCATGATTTTATATTTAAAATTACAGATGGTAATTGTTAGAATAATAGCGCAGAAACAGGTAATCATATTTAATGGGTCTTTATTTATCGAATTGCGTGTTTTAAACAAATATATACCAAATTCTAGTCACCCTGGTTTGTCATTTGATGGAACCTGAGGGACGTTTAATATACATATTGAACGCTTGTTAAAAATTGTCTTGCCAACTAAATCGTCAAGTTTAAAAGTTGAGGTCATGAAGCAGGAATACGTAGCGTCGTTAAGCGAACAATATAGTATTGCAAAACTATTTTTAATTCCATTTTTTTTTTTTCAAGCCTGTGAATAAAATTTTATCTATGATTACCGTATGGAATCAAATCTTTTGGCATATTGTGTTAGAAAATATGTTTAATATTCTGTCCCAAGTCGTCTAGTTTGTTGTTTCAAGCAATTCCATCAACTATATATCAATGATGATACAATATAAAGCACAAGCACCCAATTTAACTCCCGAAAAAAAAAACCCCATCTCCAGATTATGCAGTTATGGATTGATCAGTTGTTCGTCCGAGTCCATGCTTGCCGTAATAATCCATCCTGTAACCTTCACCTTTTCCTTGCACGACATCATCCAATTCATGCCATATTTGTAATCCACCAAAAGCGATGCAAGCTTCATACGGTGTCAACAACGGTTTGGCAAACGCGTAACCCCAATCGATCGATAATCTGGGACATGCAACCTGCACGAACGCGTCCACATGTTCGAATTCGGCCAATTTTTGCGGGAAAATTTCAGATAACAGGATTAACGTTTGTTCGATGCCGGCAGCTTGCAGGTATGACTTGATCTTGCTTAACGTGTTGTAATTGCCCTGCCGGCCCAACGTGCCCAGCACGATGGCCACACGCCGGGCGTGCCTGGCAGTGTCGATCGCGTCCCTGCGGACCTTGAGCATTTCCGCGTGCTCGTACTCTTCGCGCGTGAACTTGCGCGAGTAAGGATCGTATCGATACGCGGGCACGCCCGGATTTTGGATCATGGCCGCCTCGAGATGAAACCTGCCGTCGCCGACATACACGATGCCGCCGCCGCCATTGGCGGATGAAAACAATTTCGGGTCGAGCCTGGGTGCGGTACAGCCCAACACCTCGCCACGTGACAACGGCGCGATCTGGGGCACGTCAACCGTGATGCCGTTGCCGTCGTTGGCCGATTCAATCAACCTGCGTGCCGCGTGCAAGGCGCCGTTAAACTGGATCGTGCCCACCAACGTGACATGACTGCCTTGATTAAAATTTTGCTTGATCGTGGCAGCCAAATGCTGATCGTTAATGCCGATCGATACAAACACGTACAAGACCTTGATCTCGGTCACGTCGACCGGGATCAGGCATGAATGCGCGTAATGAATCAGCAAGTCGCAACCGAGCGTTTTGGCAGTATAATCGTCAATGCAGCAGGCACCGTAGGTCACGTCACCCATGATGAGCACGTCCACGGTGCAAAACCGTTCCAGAATGTCAGAGATCAGACATGCGAAAATAAGCAAGCCCTCGGGCAATTGCAACGCTATCTTTTTAAACCCGTGGCGCTTAATGTTCCACACGCATTTGTGAATCTCAAAATCATAATTGCCAGGCAGCAACTTGATTGCTTCATTAAGATCTTGATCTTGCAAGATTTCAGCAGGAATTTGATTAATTAATGGAATCTTGGGAACGCGTGCGGTTCGACGAACTTTTTTAATGTCAGAAAAAAAAAAAACTTCAAGACTTGCACATTGAGAAACCTTACCAACTTCACCAGCACCATCGACAACGGCAGAAGAGTCACCCTCGCCGAAGTCTACTCGAACACGACGGCGACCACCGAACCTTCTCTGCCCTGGCGTAGGCTCGGTTGTGCTCATTACAAAAAACTGAATCTGTAAATACGGATATAGGTATGGATATGGTCAGTATTCATTTTTTAATTTTTTTTTTTCGATAAAATCCGAATAAAATGACTAACAATATAGTCAGCAAAAAACGTTAAAAACCGCGCACATGCTTGAAACCGACGACAAGCAAGAACAAAATTTTAAGGACGTTTCAGAGAAAAAGAATAGTTTCGGAAAATGGTTGAGGAGGACCGTAAGCAAGATGCCTAAGCAAACTAATGTTTATTTTAAAAAAAAAAGAAATAAGATATGTAAATAAGTTATATGAAGAACAGTGAGAAAAAAATACACATGCAATCCGTGGGTTTTGAGTGACCCACCCGGGATCATCGTCGAGTTGCAATTCCACCCCAGGTTTAATTTTTTTAAAAGCAAGTATCTTGGCCTTTCTTTTTCCCGTTCATTCAATTAATTATTAAAATAATAATAATAATAAGAATAAAACTCAGAAAAAAAATAGATTGAAAAGGAGGGGGGGTAATTTTAAATTGAATGGACAGGAAACGAATATGGGTTCGCCGGCCGCATGGGTCTGCCACGACCGTACTGGTATCACAATCTGACATTATTGATGACCTCAAGACGGCACTGATTATCAAATATTCCACGTCACTAGGTCGGACCCATGATGCTCCAGATATCGTACTCAAGTTGCCCCTTCATGCGGTTATTAATCATGCCACGTCAACCACCACCACCACCACCACCAGCGGCAGCGGCAGCAGCAGGCAAGTCAGTTCGCCGCATGGCGGCCGCAGCAGGCGACGGCGAAACGAACTTGTCAGGCGCGAACTGGCCGTGCTGGAACATGGCCACCAAGCTTCACCTTTGTCGTCGCCATCGTCATCATCAACGGTGGTTCCGACCGTGTCGGTATTGGATGATGATTCGGAACGCGTGTTGCAACCGGACGAGATCGTGTTTGCGGTTTTGGATAAGTATTTCCCGCACGGAATGAACATGCATGATGCCATCTTGGTTAGCATCGAAGACGAATACCCACAAGATAATTATCATCAATATCAAAATAACAACTACAACAACAACATCAACAATAATAATTCTCATTCTCTCGAATACGAGTCTGAGATTCGAAACGGCATAATCACGCCTCCGCATTCTCAATCAACCCAATCATTACCTGAACAGGCGACATATCATCATCATCATCATCAGCAGCAGCAGCAACAACAACAACATCAACAGCAACAGCAACAAGTTCACAATCATTATGACGACCAATCCCGGTCAACAAGTTCGAACGATTTACATCATCCACAACAGGCACCTTCACGACATGCTGCGTTAGCTCGCAAGCAATCAAGTAATCCAAACCGGCCCGTTGCTCATACCACAACAACGACAACAACTCCGTCGTCGTTGGCGTCTGGCAATTCTTCAGCAGCATTTTCTGCCACGACAACAAACGGCCAAGGTTCTCAGGGCATCATGCGGCCGCAACCGCAACCGATTCAACAGCACATGGGCGGACCTGGGGTTGACAATCGCTCTCATGCGTTACATGGCACCGGTGGTTCTTCTCGTAGTACTTATTACTTGCACCCCCACCACCACTTGCACCACCACCATGACGACGAACACGTTGGCAGGTCCATCAGTGCTCACCATGTGGACCAAATATCAGGATCTGTAGTGAGCTCACAACAGCAGCACCAACAGCCATCAGGGACGACGGCAAGCGCAGGGCATGCCAAGTCGCCGCTTCAGAATCTTGGTAGGTACGACGACGATACCAAGGGTGGACTGGAAATTGACGAAGACTTTCGTTTAAATTCAGGTCCTGGGGTTGTGATCAAGAAAAAGGCCGAAATTGACGCGAGTAATTCCGCCGAGGCATCGTCATCCGTGACCGACAATTTTGACAACAAACCAAACAACCCTACAGCTACTATTAATGCTACAGGTGCAGGCACGGCTATATCATCACCCTTATTATCATCGTCAACAGGAACATCATCATCATCACCATCATCATCATCATCATCAACTACAACAGCAACAACAACAGCAACAACAACAACGGCATCAGGAGTTCTTAGTAACAGCAACAAGGAAATTCAAAAACGACGAAAGGAGAAAAATTCATGGATGCGATCAGCAGCTAGCTCGGCGATTTTGGATAACGTTGTGCCACCGGTTAAAGTCTTGATCGTGGAAGACAACATTATTAATCAAAAAATTTTGGAAACGTTTTTAAAAAAATTAGGCATTCGATCGACCGTGGCAAAGAACGGCAAGGAAGCGATCGATAAATGGCGCGAAGGAGGATTTCATTTGGTATTGATGGATATTCAATTGCCAGTCTTGAACGGCATCGAAGCCACTAAGGAAATTCGCCGGTTGGAAAGACGGAACCAGATCGGCGTGTTTGTGGATGAAGACGCGGCCGCGATCAAGCCGGATGACGTGTTGCCACCTCATCGATTTAAAAGTCCGGTCATCATTGTCGCGTTAACCGCGTCGAGCTTGGATAGTGATCGCAGGGAAGCGTTGGCAGCGGGATGTAACGATTTCTTGACCAAGCCGGTTAACTTGGTATGGCTGGAGCGGAAAATTTCAGAGGTAAGAGTGAAAGTACGATGGGATGTTTTGAATAAACAAGCAAGCTAACGTGGAGGGGTTTGTTTAGTGGGGTTGCATGCAGGCACTGATTGATTTCGAAGGGTGGCGGCAATGGAAAGGCAGTGACGAGGTCATGTCGCCTGGTAATGATGGCAATGACGGTGCCAGTACAAGGACTCGAAAGCCTCGGTCGGCCAAACGGTAGTCGGCAGACGTTCTTTGTCAATAAATCATCATGGAAACGAAAACAAGACTTGGTCCAACAATATGTAGTAGCGTAGTCACCCAGCAGTAGCCTGCTTATGTCACGAGATTTAATCATCAAAACCTTAAAAAAATGTCGCGATTTCGGCATGGTCCGTTTGCCAATCAATCAATAATATATTGGCGATACCGAGTCTGATTTTTTTTTATTTTGGTTGTTTGCATTGCCAATTGGGTTTGTTATTTCGTATAACTTTTTAAAACAGACGAAATTTACCTTTTATTGTCAAACTGTTGTCCCTGTCGTTACTGCGTTCTAATTACGTTCGCTTGCTCTCCACGACCAGCAAGTTTTCAAGTGCACGAAGAGTAAACATGTCATCATCAGCGGTGGAACCGTTTCAGTATCCGTCACCGTCTCGCAAGATTGGCGCGCAAGCCAAGGACGTGTGGACGATCGTGAACGAGGCGGCTGCAGGTGCGCAGGCGTCGTTGCCTTTTCCGGTCCTGAACCTCGGCCAAGGGTTTTTCTCGTACAATCCTCCTGATTTTGCCATTCATGCCGCCCAGCAAGCACTTAACGACGTGAGCGCGAATCAGTATTCACATACGAAGGGCCGGCCGTCGTTGCGGCAGGCATTGGCCCGCGCGTACGAGCCATCGTTTGGCCGGGAGATTGATTGGCAAACCGAGGTCGTGGTCACGTCGGGCGCGAACGAGGGCATGTTTTCAGCCTTTACCGGGTTTTTGAACGATGGTGACGAGGTTATCGTGTTTGAACCATTTTTTGATCAATACATTTCCAACATTGAATTGCCCGGCGGCAAGGTCGTGTACGTGCCGCTGATCCCGCCCGTTGATGACGACGTCAAGACCGCGTCGTCAGCGGAGTGGAAAATTGATTTTGATGAGTTGCGGAGCAAGATTTCGGCCCGCACGAAGATGATCGTCATCAACACGCCACACAACCCGGTCGGCAAGGTTTTCTCGCGCGACGAGTTATGGCAGATTGGCCAGTTGGCCGTGCAACACAACATCATCATCTTGTCGGACGAAGTTTATGATCGGTTGTATTATACTGATTTTACTCGCATCGCCACGTTGTCACCAGAGATTGCGAGGTTGACGTTGACCGTGGGATCGGCGGGCAAGACGTTTTCGTGCACGGGTTGGCGGGTCGGATGGCTGATTGGTGACGCAAACCTGATCAAGTACGTGTCCGCAGCGCACACGCGGATTTGCTTTGCCGTGAATTCGCCGTTGCAAGAAGGCACGGCCGTGGCCTTGACCGAGGCGCTCAAGCCTGAAAACACTTTTTTCCATGACCACGTGGAATCGTACAAGCGCAAGCTCGAAATCTTTACCGCCGTGTGGGATGAATTGGGATTACCATTTACGGCACCGGATGGTGGATATTTCGTGTTGGTTAATTTCAAAAACGTGCAAATTCCTGATGATTATCCGTTCCCGGATGACGTCGTGGTGGGCCGGGCCAGAGATTTCAAGGTCGTGTACTGGTTGATTCGCGAACTCGGCGTCGTGGCCATTCCGCCGTCTGAGTTTTACACACCCGAACATGCTCATTTGGCAGACAAGTACTTGCGATTTGCGATTTGCAAGACTGATGATTATTTGCAACAAGCAGTCGAACGCTTGCGCTTGCTCAAGCCATTCATTAAGAAGTAAAACTAAAATTGCATATACATATATATTACTACTATTATTATTATTGTTTTTCAAAAACGACCAATAGATTGTTTGAATTCAAATTATAAACCTTGACCAATTTAAACCCATGCCTGCTAGCTTCGGGCACGACCTGGCCATCCAAATCTCGAATCCCCCACCGGTCATCCCTGTCGCGCAGGCTTTTCTCAAACGCGACATCACCCGGTCCGGCAAATTCGTCATGACGTTTAAAACATCCGTACGTGATTATTTTGCCGTGGCGAGGCAGGATTTGGCTGCCGCGGTCGAACAATGCCTGCGTGGATGCGAACGGCGAAATGTGTAACAAATTGATGGCCAAGATCACCGTGACCGGGTCGGCAACGTTTCCCGAAGCCAACGCGGCCCGCCACGACGATGCCGGGCTGAGCACGTTCAACTTCACCGGCGCATTCACGTTCGATCGTGGGTCCAGGTTGGTACTAGAGATCGTGTGAGCAATGCCGCGCACGCATTCGTCTTGTGCTTCCGATGGCTGAAACACGACCGACGGCAGTTGCTGGCCGAAATATGCAACGTGCTCGCCAAATCCGGACGCGACTTCCAACACGACCACCGGTTGTCGTGATGTCGTGTCGTTGGTGGGATCGGCCGCCGGCACGAGAATGTCGCGCAGGTATGGCACGAGTTCGACCTTGGTTCGTGATGCGGATCCAGGTGCGGCCCATGAATTTGACGTTGGCACGTAGTCATATTCTAATTCTGATGTTGATGACATTTTTTTTTTTAATTCTCCAATATCTGCATATACAATTAGTTGCGTTATGTGGGTTTGTCGCGAACGTTCATTTTTTTTAATTTTGATCAAACTCAAGCCAGCGAAAAATGTTTTATAAAAACTATTGTATACAAAATGGTTATCGCCCAACATAATTCAAACTTGTGTACTATATAAAACTCCAGCAAACAAATATTAAAAAAGAAAAAAAAAAGAATTTCAAAAGTTATACAGATAATAATATAATGTGTACAAATACAAATCCCTTGAGTAAAAACAAAAAAAATTATTCAAAACAAAAAAAAAGAAAAACAAGGACGCAAATACAAAAAGTCAAGTACATATTATAAATCTCTCATGTGAATAGCAATACATATAAAATAACGAAGTATTAAAAAACGAAGTAATCCAAGATTTATGTTGAAAACATGCGCAAAAAACAACCGGTAGCAATGAGTGAGTGAAAAATGTAATTTTTTGTTTTTGAAAAGAAGAGAAAAAATTTAAACGCCGTTTCCAATATTCATACCAAGACCCATGCCACCACCCAAACCGATTTGCTTTGGTGCTTGAGATTGTTGTTGTTGTTGTTGTTGTTGTTGTTGTTGTTGTTGTTGTTGTTGATGTTGATGTTGATGTTGATGTTGATGTTGATGATGTTGTTGTTGTTGTTGATGTTGTTGTTGTTGTTGTTGTTGCTGATGATGATGTTGATGTTGGTGATGCTGGTGTTGTTGCTTTTGAGATGAACTTGCATGTTGTGGTAAACCAACCGGTCCCAATGGCGGCTGCTGAGCATGTAGTCCAGGTTGGCCATGCTGATGACCTAACAACTGATTATTTTGTTGACCGTTCGAGCTCGCATTTGCATTCGCAGGCGCGTTTGCAGCAGCAGCAGAAGAACTCGCATTACTCGACCTGACGCCAAGCGGATTTTTTGAAAAAGATAATCGGATGCCGCCCTTAACCGAGTTTGAAAGCCCTCGGCCGTACAATTCAGTAAGCGCCCGGGTCGCATACGCAACGTCCTAAAAAAAGGTTAGTACCAAACGTGGCATAAGCTGCAACGGATGTAGACTCACTTCAAATTCAACAAAACACATTGGCCCGTTCATTTTTGTCCTGAAGCACAACCGCTTGTAACCTCGTTGCCTGCTAAACAAAGCCTTTAACTCATCTTCAGACGTGTTCATAGGCAAGTTGCCAACGTATAAAGTATTGCATGGCGGGTTTTGGTCCGCTGGATTGGCAGGTGGCAGAACGCGACCGCCGTTTTGCAACGCATGAATCGAGCTGGCTGATGGTTGTTGTTGTGCCACCTGCATTTGTGGCTGTCCTGATGGCGGCGGCTGCTGAACAGACGACGGTACTTGTGGTACTTGTGGTGCCTGTAGTGGTGACACGGCGGCAGCAGAAACTGCAGTCACGTTAGTTCCAGACGGCACATTTGATATTGATAGAGTATTGAATGCACGACTCGGTGGTTGTTGCTGCTGTTGCTGCTGCTGCTGCGATTGTTGAGGTTGTTGCGGTTGTTGCGGTTGTTGTTGTTGCTGCTGCTGCTGCTGCTGCTGCTGAGTTTGCTGTTTTTGTTGTGGCTGTTGTTGCTGAGGTTGTGATGGACCTCCAGTTGTACTCCTTCTCGATCGATCAGGTTGTTGATGCCATGGTTGTTGCTGAGCTTGTGATGAAGCGGGTTGAGGTTGACCACGGGCCATCCATCCAACAGGATCCTTCACCATGTCGTTATATTCCTCATCTTCCCTGCCTGCGCTCTCCAACAATACAGATTTGCCACTGATTCGAGGAATGTCGATCGAAATGCCGGAGGAAAACGTGCCACGGGGTGAAGTGGATGATGCAGTTGCATTTGATGCAAACAAATCTTGATGGTAAAACTCTGACTCAGGGCCACCAGGATGCTGCTGCTGTGGCTGTTGTGGAAGTGAGAGTGATGGTGGTTGAGGCCCAGGCGGAATGGATGCGGGCGATGTTGGCGACAATGGTTCAAAGGGGAAGTTAAACCTGGAGCCACCAGGGGCGGCATGATGATGTTGCTGTTGCTGTTGCTGTGGATGTGAATGCGAATGCGGCTGTTGTTGTTGTTGTTGTTGTTGTTGGAGATGATGACCGTTTAATCCGGCAAATGCAGACGAAACTGTTGATGCAAATGGCGCAGGCTGAGAAGATTGCGAGAACGGAGGAACGTGAGCAGGAAGATGATGATTATGATGATGAAGTTGAGGTTGCACGTGATGGAAAGGAAGATCAAAGGACGACGCTGCCGAAGCCGACGACGGCTTTGCAGGAAATTCACAAATCAGAGGCAACGGGTAATGCGGTGAAGAAGCAGAAGATGACGAGGTGGCGGCAGTGCTGGCAGGCGGGGATGACTGCAAGATGCTTGAGGCCGAGGACGAGGCGAAAAACAGGTCTGATCTGGCATCGAGCACGTCATGAGCTTGCAACGCGGCAGTGTAAGATTTGAAGTACGCGATGCCAACAACGGGCGATCCGCCAATGTAGTCCTCCTGCTGGTGGTGGTGGTGTTGCGTGCTGGCTGTGGTGGCTGTGGTGGTGGATGAAGACAGCAGCTCGGAGTGCAGGTAGTCGGGGGCAAACGTGAACAGCAGGTTAAATTCTCGTTTTGAAATATCCAAAGGCAGGTTTCTGATTTTGAGGGGGAAAACAGGGGCGGCAGTATCGGCCGGCGACAAGGGTTGGAAGGCTCCGATCTCGGGTGAGAACGCGGCTTGGGCGCCGTGCAGGTGCGATAGATTTGAAGAAATGGCCGACGAAGGCATTTGTCTGTGCGAATAAGCTGTGAGCAAAAACGGTCGGATCAGATCGGAACGGATACAGCAAAAAAGCAATACCTGAGCAATGTAGAACGTGAACGTGGAACAAGCAGCGGCTATAGACGTAACATAAATACAATCAACAAACAGATGATGACCCACAAACAACAAGAACAAATCCCAATGGCTAAAAAGACAAAATGACAAAAAAATAAAAATAAAAACAAAATGAACCGAAAAAAAACAGCAAATGTGGAGATAGGATGATGATGATGATGATGATGATGACCAAGATGGGATGAGCTTGGGGAAATGATTTGATTTCTTTTTGGCGGTGAAAAAAAGGGAAAATTTCGCTGTCGATGATCTGCCGGGGTTAGGGCTGTTATTCATGCATGGTTAGGGTATCTTGCACGCCTTGTTTGAGTCAGCACGAGCACGAGCATCAAAAAGTGTATTGCAACCACAACTAATAATAATAACAATAACAATAATAATAATAATATGCTACTCCTTGCCTACGTAGTCGAGCCAGTTCAGCACCATCATGGCCTTGAGCAGATTGGCCTTCATGTCGCAGTGCACGCCGTCGTTGGACGTGGACTGAATCGACATGTTCCACGTGCCCAAAACGTCGAAATGCCGCTCCGGCAGGACGTCGTACATGGACTGCTCAAACAGCATGAGCGGCTTGTTGCCCTGGGTCAGGATAAACGCGTCCTGCTTCTTGGGTCCGGCCGCGTTCGGGGTCACAAAAAGGCGCGGGAACGTGCGCGTGTTGGCCGTGTAGTCCGGGAACAGGCCCTTGACGACGGACTCGGACCGGTCTAAAAAGTTGAGCGTGGCTTGGACGTCAAGATCGTTCCACAGGCCGTGGCCGTACACGAACGCGACTTTTTTGCCAGGCGGCACGCCGGCCAGGTCCTCGGTGTAGCGCTTGAGTTCTTCGTCCGGCTGCGGGAACCGGACCTGCAAGTTGATAAACACGTTGACCTTGTTGGGGTCGCACGTGAACGAGTTGGGGTCCCACTTGAGAATGTCGTTCGTGTTGTAGATTGTTTGCAGCGAGCATGACTTGACGTTGACCTGGGCGTTACAGAAGCAGTCGGCTTTTTCTTGGTCGTTAAAGTTCCACTGCGTCACGCCGCCGTAGCCCATGTCCTTGCGCAAAATCACGTACAACGCGCCGAGCATCTGGCGCATCATGGAGTCGCCAATCACGGCCACGCGGTCGAATTTTTCCAGAATGCCGCACACCTCTTCGGACGTGTACCATCGCATGTCGCAGTCCCTGGGCATGTACGGCGCGTCCACGCCGATGCGGCCGCCGGACGACATGGCGGTCAGGATCGATTCCTTGTCGGTGCACAGTGGCTCGAATGGCTTGTGCAATTCCAGCGACGACACCCGGCAAACGTCGCGGTACTTGTATTCGGCAAAGGCGTCGAAGTTATCCCTGATTGGCCGGCCGGCCGCGGCCCCGTTAGCAGTGACCGCGTCCTGGAAGTCTTCCGGCGCCGGAGCCCTGGAGCCGGCCTGGAGTGAATGCACGCTGCCGGCATCAACGCCGCTGTTGTGGGCACCGGCCGACGTCGTCGTGACAAACAAAAACTTGAGCACGAACAGGACCAGCAGGGCACCGACGATGTAGGTAATGTTTTGAGCTGCCGCAACGCGAAACATTGCGAATGTAAATGCGAGTTGTGGCGATGGTGGATGTTGTATATAAGCTATGGAAAGGCCACTGGCACGGTCACTACGAACGATGACCTCTCGGTCCACGGAGAGTGAGTTGAATCAAAAAGCCCAATTGACTAGGTCTAACGCGAACTAACTAACAAACCAGCTAGCTAACGTGCAAGGAAGGACAAAACACAAAAGAAGAAAGAAAAACACCGGCCCACAAGGAAACCACCTAGGCAAAGAACGACAAGGAAGGCGTGGAAAAAAAAAAAAATACTTCGAGAATTCGAACAAATGCAAAAAAAGTCGCACCGCAGCAATGTGATAATGCCGCTGATGTAAGCAGGAGGCGAGCAGCCAGCCGTGCAACACACTCTCGCTTACGTGATGGCTGAGTCATGACAGCACCGGGCTAAACCTAAACTCGTGCTTCTCGATCACCACAAACACCACCACGACCCTGCCTGCTTGCTCTCCGCCATGCCGCAACGGTCAACCTCGCAGCCGTCGTCGCCGTCGTCCACGTCAGACCTGTCGGACCTGGACAGCCAGCTGGGCGGTCCCCAGGACCAGGACCAGGACCAGGACCAGGTCGGCGACGTTGATGTAGACGACCAGGACGAAGACCAAGACGACGACGTCGAAGAAGACGACGACGACGACGACGTCGATGCTGATGAGGAACCAGCCGAAGAAGAACAGGATGACGACGACGATGATGATGATGATGATGACGAAGACGATCAAGATGATTATGATCAAAATCAACCCGACGTCGACGAAGAAGAAGAACAACAAGAAGACCAAAACGACTCCTACTCGTCTCGCCAACGCAAGCGCAAGCAACCTCAACCCCACCATCTCCACCGTCATCATGCATTGTCGGCAAAGCCCAAGCACGTCACGTCGAGCCGGCTCGCGCAATCAGAATTCGACAACGACGATGACGACGACAACGACGACCAATACAACTCGATAGACTATGCCCGCCTGACCGACCGGCAACGGGCCCGGTTGCTGGACCAGGTTTCGACCGACCTGCAAGAATTGCCCGAGGACAACTCGCGCAAGAAAGTGTTCACGGCTGACGAACTCGCTCTCCGCAGAACCGAAACCGCCAGGCGCAGGAAAAATTTATCCGAGAAGCGTCGCGAGGAAGAGAAAAGGGACACGATCAATCGGTTATTGAAAAAACAGGCTCCCAAGCGTAAGACAAAGTCGTCCGTGACCACGTCCCCTGGCGGCACGCCACTAGCCGACGACGATCACCCAACATCCACGGCGAACGATAACAGCAATGGCAGCAACACCTCAACCTCATTACCATGCCCGCCCAAGTTTAACTCTCCTGCCATGTACAGATGGCTGTCGACCGCATCTGATCCTGCTCTGCTTGCGATTCCTCAATCTTTATTGGGAAAATAAATCCAAAAAAAAAATATGTAATATATAAATATTAATAACCTATAATACATCTATTTCCACCACTTGCAACTCGGCCTCTTTAACCCCATTGTCATTATCATCAT
This sequence comes from Lipomyces japonicus, assembly GCF_038497905.1. Lineage (NCBI taxonomy): Eukaryota > Fungi > Ascomycota > Lipomycetes > Lipomycetales > Lipomycetaceae > Lipomyces > Lipomyces japonicus. The sequence goes on along the minus strand of NW_027117851.1, from coordinate 75,078 downwards.
CGACATCGTCATTATCATCATCATCATCATCAACATCGTCATCATGTCCATGTCCATCTCCAGTTTTATCCCGCAAGACAGTGCGTGGCCATTCTAATCCGTAAATTGCCGCATGCCGGTTACATCGCAGGCATCGAAGTTTTATTTGCTTGCGATCATGATTCCGCAAATACGAAACGCACTTCTCGTCGTCGTTGTCGTCGTCGGCATCGTCTTCGTTGTCGTTGTCTTTCTCATTCCGTCCACGACTCCTACAGTTTGCCGCCATCATGACAAACAATTTCTTGCACTCTGCATTCTTGCATCGATGCAACCGTGACGGGACAACTTTGTTATCCTTTCGTGGTCCTGCATTGCCCCAAAACGAGTTATACAACAAGCTCGTGCCGTATGACGTTCCCAAGCCTTGCTGTTTGGCCAAAACTTGACGCAAATACTCGTCGTCGTCGTCGTCGTCGTCGTCACCATCCGGTATATTTAACGGCGGCGTGCCCAACCCTGTCGTTGTCCGCTTGCTCACCGCCGCCGTCGCATCGTCACATACGTAGCGATGACTATTCCGGATTGACTTGCGAACGCCACCAACAAATTTCAACCCAAGTTGTTCCGGTTCGGCTGCTAAGGTTGTGCTAATGCTATTATTGTTCTTACTGCTTGCCGGTGGCGACGGTGATGGCGTCGGCATCATCGTCTTGATTACTCGTTCTTCCATGCGTTGCCGCTTGCGTGCCCTGGTACGATGTAACTTGACCCCATCATGATCACCATCATCTTTGTCGTCCTCATCATCATCATCGTCATCATCTTCCCCGTCTCCGTCTTCTTCCTCATCGTGATCCTGCAATCTACTCGACGCATCTACGTTCTTGTCTTGCACTCCAACCCTAAGTGGCCGAAAATAACCTTTACCTCGCCCCTGGCACGTTGCGCACATGCATTCCTTATTCCGCTTGCCGAAATAATTCTCCGCGTACGAGACCGTGATCTCCTCACCCGGCGTCACATCCCTGGTCATGATCACCATCACGCCGCCTTGACCATAACCTTGAAATCTGGCGTTAGGTTGGCAATCATGATTCACAAACCGGCAAGGTCCCAGCATTAAGCATGATTCCGATAACCGGTGAGAATAAATTATGGAAAAATCTCGCTTAAGTCGAAGTTCCTCGTCATTGGAAAGCACAACCATGCGGCCATCCAAATGTCGCACTTGTTGGCCTTTACTGATCACCCGCCGGGCCAGCACACATGTCTCGGTCCGGCCTGACAATCGCAGGTACCGGTCTGTCGTGCCCAGTTCAAACCCGGCATGCACGGCGTACATGTTTAAATATTTCCTGGCATGACTGCCGAATTCGTGCCGCAATTTGTTGATCTTGTTGTTGCGCTTGCCATCGTGACCAACAACATGACCACTGTAAAATGACTTGACGGCTGGCAATTCCAAAAACCGGGCCAGCACGTCCGATGATGAACTCCGGGTGCCGTCCCGCAACAGCCTGATCAGTGCCAACGCGTTCGGCCCCCGGCTGGCACGACGAGCCGGGTGTACCTTATGAATCGGCACCCAAAAATATAACGTGTCAATAAGCACCTGGGTTAAGAAATCATCATACAGTGCCAGCTGAGTGCAACCTAACGGCTCGGGACCGCCGCGTTGTCGTCTGCCCTTACTAGTGCTTCCATTTTTTGAAATTGTCATTGCAACAAACTGTATTTTTTTTTTCAAACCCAGTAAAAAATTATTGAAATTTATAAATGACAATGTGTTTATATCTATATATATATGCTGAGCTATCTTTGAATTGCTTGAAATTACGCAAAAACTAATGGGCGTGCGTGGCTGGGCTCACGTATTACGTTCAGCAAAAGTCAATTGCGAAACGTTTAAACATTAATTAATCTTTCAGCCCAGTCAATACAAATAAATGAAATATACATCATGATGCAATGCAATGCGAAATAAAAAAAAAATAATAATAGGAAATAAATATACATTAATCTATTCGTTTAATTTTTTTTTTAATTTTCAAATTCCGTTTGCCGACCCTTGCACATTTGGCAACGGCATCATCGGACTGCCGCCTCGACTCAAATCTTCATGCCATTCAACATTTGTTCGCCAACTAAACTTGTCAAGCAATTCGGTTGACAATGTGCGTTCAAGGCATCCTAACGCGTACTTGCCAATGATTGGTAAAAATTTAAATCCACTATAACGTTGTTATGTTTTAGCAAATAAAAAAACAAAACAAAAAAAAAAATTAATGATCCTCTAAACTTACTGTCCTGATCCTCCGGTTGCAAAAAACAAATTGTCTACATCAGGCTTGTAATCAAACAAAAAATCTTTAGTCGCCGTGTCATTATACCAACATATCCTCGTGCGACAATATTCTCGCGACGCAATCTCTGGGCCTAATAATTGTCGCAATCCATGCCTCAGGGATTCGTCCGCATCCGGTGGCAACCAGGTTGATAATTTGGGCAACTCACCTTTATCATACGCAACTGCTGGTGGCTGTGATGACAACCGGTCATGATCATGTTCAGTGCCAGCAGCACCATGATGCGTTGATGATGACAATGACAGGTAATTTGTGTATCCGTATCCGTGCCTGGCTGCTTTCACGATTTTGGATTCTGGGTGGGCAGGAAAACAGTAAAACCCAGTCACAAAGTTAATGTACACGGGCAAGTCCTTATAGCGTTCATACTCGGCATCAGTTAACTGCACGAACCCGACCGCCTGGCCGGTGGCCATCATGCGCTCGCCCGTGTCCACCAATGAATCCACCCACGCGCCAGCAGCGTTCACGTACACGTCCGAACTAATCACGTTGCCATCATGCAATCTCAATCCGGTCACGGACTTGCGGTCGGCCGCGTACTCGAACCCGGTCACCGTGGCGCGCACGAACTTCAAACCCAACGCGACCGCGGCACGATACAATTTTGCTACCGCTCGCTCCGCGTGTGCCCACCCGGCGTCGTGTGACACGTACCCGGCCAGGTCATGCAACCTGTCCGCTGGCAGGTTAAAAAATTTTTGCGCCTGCTCTTGATTTTCAAAACTGGTGACGGGCAGGCCCAAGTTGGTCACCACGTTGAACGCATCGTCAACATATTTGGGTTCGTGATTCGGTGTCAGGCATAACAATCCGACCGGGTGGTAGCATTCTTTAAAATCAGTCTTCCAATACGTCAACGCTTGCACGACCATTTTAGCGTACGTAGGGTCAGAATAATCTGCCCTGACAATGCGAGAAATATCAACCGAACTGCCGTCCGGTACCGGAGGTTCAGTACGATCAATCACGGTCACATGCTTGTAGCCGGATTGCAACATATGATAGGCCAGCGACAGGCCGAACTCGCCAGCACCGACGATCGTGAAGGTTGAATGTTCCTTGCTAAACTTCGTCGGCATCACTAACCCACAATGCCAATTCTTGTTGATAATAATGTCGTTGTCGTTGTTGCTGTTCAAGTAATTGTAAATAAAACGGAATAAAGACGGGAGTACCGTATATATATAGTTATATATATATATTACCTAAGTACAGTTGCCTATCAGCAGGCCCCGGGGAAAAAAAAGCGCCTCCAAAACCGATACGAACCTATGTGCCCGCATTTACTGTGAAACCCATCGTTAACCACCTCATACCCAGCCGCCAATAGCCTTTTAATTTAATACTTTCCCCCCCAACCTTGGTATTTTTTTTTCTAGCCATTTCTCAATCAATATGATAAAAAAAGTTTGAAAAGGGCCCCGTGGTGTTTATCGCGATTTAAACTGAAAATAAAGTTTGGCGCTCAAGCATGTATAAACCTTGATTAACGTTGCACCCGTCACGTGGAAATATCGTCTGACTTGAACAGCGTTGACTTTGATGAGCTGGCAAATTTAATGCGTTACGTGAACCAAAAAGACTAGAAACATATATTACAATATAAATAAATATAATACAAACAAAAAAAAATGCCAAAAACCAAAAAAAAAAAAAACAAACTTTTCTAATTTACTCCATTCATTGCAATTCCGCCACTTCGGCAAAATATTGTCGAAGCACGAGTGACAACACTGAGGGCAGCTCGCTAATGTTTCGAACAATCACGTAAAATTCAAACGGAAAGCTGTCCAGATAATTTGTCATTTTTAACACGTCCATGCCATTTTCATCCTTAACAAACTTGATTGAATTGATATCAGTAATAGAATTCGATTTTTGGCTGCCAGTACCGGCACCGGCACCGGCACTGCTGCTGCTGTCCGACTTGATCAATCCATCGACGATAATAAACACGAGCATAATTTTTTGCTCCCTGGCACGACGAGCCAATCGTTTCAACGTGGCGTGATCATCGCACATGCCGTCGGAAATAATAATTTCCAATTGCCACATGTCATTTTTGGCGTCCGTCTTGGCCTCGTCAAACAACGTAATTGATTGATCCACCAATGCCCTTACGTCAGTCTTTTGTTGATCGAATCCAAACCATTGAAACGCTTGTGCGCCAGATTCGGATGTGAACGGTCGTTGGAAAGGATGCACGACTTTGCACGTCTCGCCGAACCTGACAATCGACACCTGACCTGCTTCCAACCGTTCCAAGGCTTTCGAAACTAACGTGATCGTATCGAACGCGAGCCCGACACTATCGGATTCGTTCATGGATTTAGAATCATCCAACGCAATCATGATTTGATATTCCCGCTTGCTGGGCTTGGTCCGGCGCAGCCAAATCTTGTCCTTCTTATACTGACTGGCAATGTAGGGAATGATTCGTTTCATGTTTAATCGTTTGCCGGTGCGGAAATCTCCTCGCAGCTTGGTCGACAATGTCGGCTCCAAAATTAGTCGTAATTGCTCGCACAGTGCGTTAGACAGATCCTGCGTGGCCCGTTCATGATCTTGCCATAATTCACGCGCCTCTTCTAACGTTCGATATGCCAAGTCCTTGACGTCATTAATTTGCATTTCTGACGTTAACGCGTGCATGGCCGTGTCATCAACCTCGGCCGCATCGTGATCGGATTGCCAGTCAATGTCATTTTCAACCCCATCGTTGGTTTTCCGCTCGCCGACAATACCACCCAGTACTGGTTTCTGCATCTTGGAATCAGTATCGTCGTCATTGTTGTTGTTGTCATCGTCGTCATGCGCTACTGGCGCATCATCATTTGGATCTTCCAGCGCTTGCTCCTCGTTATGGGTTTCGTCGTCAATGGCCATGGAATCGTCTTCAATGACCTGTCGCTGATCCGTAGAAGCCGCACCTAATGCCTGCGTGTCATGACCAGCAGTGCTTTCATTCATATGACGATATTCACCAGTCGTTTTATCCTGAAATCAAATGTTAGTTAAAATATCGTAAACGAATAAAAAAAACGTACGTTTGCATCATTTGTAATCGATTCCTCAACATCATCATTTTCTGCTTGTTGAATTTCCTTATTACGTCGATGCCATTCCTGTGAGGAATCACCCAATTGTTTTTGTTGTTCGCTAGCTGATTTATCATCCTGTTCAGCAGCAGCAGAAATTTGATTTTCATCATCTTCATCGACATTTACTGAACCCTTTTCGGCAGCGTTGCTGTCCTCATTTGGTTGATTTGCATCCGCATCTTCACCTCCATCTTCCACACCATCTTCACCTTTTGCACCCGCATCCTGATTATCCTTCACGTTATCATCTTGAACTTCCTCAGGACCTCGCAAGCCTTCGCTTTGTGATTGCTTGTTTTCTTCCATATTTAAATCCGGTTCGTCGTCACGATTAGACTCGTTCCGATCAATCCTGTCTGCATCTGGATCATCAATCTCTTCACTGTCCACATCCATATCATCAACCGGCGCATCTTCTTCGTGGTCTTCCAACTTGTCATTATCATCATCCGCCGTGGCTTCTAAAAATTATTACATCAGTCAGAATCATGAATCACCTCGTACCATCATGTAAATCTTACCTTGAGGCTCGTTCTCATCCTTGTCATCATCAGATTGTAGATCTTCTTGATCATTAATGTCTTCATTAGAATTAAACTCGTCTTGATCAGGCTTGTCATTCAAATCCATGGGCTTGTCAAGTGGATCATTATCGGATTGGAAACCGTCATCATCATTCTCATCGTTGTTATTATCATCCATCTTGCTTTCATCTTCATCATTATCAAGATTCATGTCTTCTGGAAGATCTAACGCGTCGCCCTCGGGAGCAAGTGGTTCAAAATCTTCACCTTCCTTTTGTTGCACATTGTCATCCTGTTGCATGCCTTCATCCGCTTCTTCATCTTCCTCTATTTCTTCATCGTTTTCCTGTTCTGGATTCTGATCCTGTTCTGGCTGTTCTTGTTGTTGGTCTTGCTTATCATTATCCTTAGCTGCAAGATCATCAGTAAGGGTCGAATCTTGCATTTGCTGATCAGTATTCTTGTCCCTGGAATCTTCATCAACTTGATTATCGTCCCACATTTTCTCGTCCACAGCAGAAGCATCAAGATCATCCACATCCCCTACTTCTTCATCCAAATCTTCTTCGTCTTCTTCATTTTCATCTTTATCACTTCCTTCATCTTTTTCTTCTTCCCCTTCAATACTTTCTGTCTCTCCAGCCATGTCGCCATCAACAGAAACGGCATCATCATTTCCATTTTCGTCATCATCGTCCTTCTCTTTCTTTTCATTTGGTTGTTGGGCAAGATCATCCAAATTCTCATCTTCACCAACATCTTTGCTAATGTTTTCGGCTCCTTCACCGTCACCAAGACCGGTACCTTGTTGCACCGCGCCAGAGTGATCGTCATCTGATTGTTCTTGCGGTGAACAATATCCTGACGTGGCAACCGTCTGAAAAATTTTCAGAAGAATCAACGACGCCTTTGCAAATGTTGAATGATCCGCCGCAATGTTAAATATTAATTTTTGAGAAAAATCGATAAAGTTTTGAAGTAAAGGTGTTGCCAATGAAAACAACGTGCCAATAATTTGAGATGAACGTTCAGAACATTCAGTCTTGTTGACAATATCAATCGCTTCAAACACGGCCAAGTAAATATCTTCCAAATGAAGTGACAACAAAACCTTGACCGATCGTTGGTTTGAAAGATTAATCCAATTATCATCATCAACTAGAATCTTGTCCTGGCTTATGATGTCCTTCACTGTTTGAATAACAACTAAAATCGAATCAGATAATTTTCGTAGAGCCTTTTCCAAGTTGGGCAAAACACTATCGCCATCTACCGAAATGACAGCATCAGTAGTATCAGTGACTCTCGAACCATCAAGTTCGGCATTAATCGAGTTCAAAACAAATTTCACGATATATTCAAACGAGCTGTTTGTTTCAGCTGAAAGCAAGCTACAAGCTTTGCTTGTATTCTCATAAATTTCTTCAATAATTCGTTTATCCGATGCAGGACTTAAAGTAAGCCTCTGTCGTGTTTCGATGGCTGATGCAGACTGCACAGATTGTTCAAGCACGGTTGCAATATTGCGTAACCTGGACAAAAAATTTTCATCCTTGTCACCACCATTAAGCAACTCATGAGTCTGGGCGGTTACGGTAGCATAGTTAATCACAACGGAGAGTCGTTTAAGACTTGCAATCAAATTCGTCAATTTGTTTTCGCCCAGGTCTAGCCTTGTCACCACATTATCTAAACTTAACTTGCTCATGGACTTTACTTCTTCCACAGCTGCGTTCAACCGAGACCAGGAGCTTGATGCTTTCAAAATCGTACCTCTTTGATTAATCAATATGGAAAGCAAACTTTCAACACATCCAATTCCTCGTTGCGACTGAGTGGCAGTCAAATCTTCAGAATGGTTTACACCAGCGGATCTCACTTTAGGTAATGTTTCCAAGATCCTAAAGAAATAGTCATCAAACTGTTTGAGATTGTCGAACTGTGTGGTTCGGACTAAAACCTTGGTAACCGCATTCTGTTTTTCAAGCACATCAGATCTGACACGGAATTTCAACCCCATACGACGCAGTTCCTTTAACGTATCACTCAAAAGTTTTGCTTTTCTGGTTTTCAAAAACTTGATGACACCTTGGTTTTCTTCCGTAGCAACCGACGGCGTTTCTTTCTTTAACTGCAACATTTCGTCAATCAAATCTGCAGCAAATGGCAACAACGACGGAGTTTCATGTGACAATATCCCGGCTTCATATCTTGAAAGTAATCCGATGGTTGAGTTCAGATCGATTAATCTCTCAGGTCGTGTTTTCCATTGGGGAATATTGTCATTACAAATCGCGATCGCTGAAGGTTCCACAATTAAAGTGACCACAGTATCAACCTGTGCATGCTTGGCATGACTGTTGCGAATACCATTCCGCAACACGCCGTCGCCAAGACCAGCATCAAATAATTCCTTCACTGGCTGATTGAGAACAGCACGGAATTTGCGCACTGATTTGTAAAGTTTATGATGTGATCTCTTTGCACTCTCCTTCAATGCCTCAAAGTTCGTGTCTTTCCAACTTGCCAGCAAAATTGTCTCGGATACTTCCTTCTCAATAATCTTACGCTGTGAAGCAATCGATTCACGAACCAAGGGTACAAATTGTTCGTACAACCGGTAAACGTTTAGCATTGATGAATTAATTAGCCCAAACGAATCATTATAAGCCGCAAAATGAAGAGCATGAGTTGATACTGCTCTAATCAAATTGAGCCTGGTCTCTAACTGTCCTTTTGGTGATTCTCCCACAAACGTGGTAAGAGCTTGAACAAGTTCGTCAACATGATTAGACAAATTGACTCCATCATCAATAAGTCGCAATGGAACAGCAATCGAGTTCTCATAAATATAAAATAACCAATCAGTAGATGCATGATTAATATCAAAAACTTCTTTATCAAACATTGTTCTCCATGAAGACAACTCTAATCTTCTCCATTCGATAATAAGATTAGATAACTGATCGATAAAGTCCTGGACTGAAAATTCCCTGCTAGAAACTTTTTGCCATTCGTATAACGGCGCCAATTCTTTTTCCACATACACCAAAAATTTGGCAACAGGTGTACTGGTAGGAAGGTTCAACAATTCTGAACATAGATCGATACCATCCCTAAGAGTTTCCACTTCAGGCCATCTGTCGCTAAGCGCTTGCAAACGAGATCTTAATGCCAAAAAGATGTTGCACACTTTCTCAGCTTCTTGCAAATTTCGGCCTGTGTAAAATTTGTTCGAAGAGTCCAATGAAGTAATTCCATTGAGATTACTCGACAACGTGGAAAGCCTGAGCACGGTGGCTGGTAAAACTTTACTAATATCAGTCGATTCAGTCGAAATATCCTGCTTCATGACGGTCGCCAAACTTGTCAAGCCAGAATCCACCGTGCTCGTTATAGACAAATCATCATCAGGAAGACATTTAAACAACTTCAAGTAAAGATCCAAAACTTGGAAATCCAGTTCAGCTTCTGATTTCTTGTCGTCTAAGGCATCAGTCGAAATAACTTCGTCATAATCGGGGAACATTGACTTAAACTCCTCATCATCATCTTCATCATCATCCGCTTTATAAATTGTGGATTTTGATTGCAAATCTGCGGCTTCACGTTTCTTATTAAGTGACCAATGATAGTAGAAGTACTTGTAGACGATGTTTATCGATTCAATACTGAAATCATCAAGATGTCCCACAGCTGACTGTCTTAGTAAAATCCATTGAATAAACGACACATACAGATCCTTGACAATTCCATGAGGCAGGCTCTGATCAGTCGACACTTGCTGAACCTGTGACGCAAGTCGTGGTGGAGTTTCCCGAAGCATTAGAGAACCATCGACAAGCCATGAAAATGAACCAAACGTCAGATGATTTTCTTCATGAAAACCAGATAAAAGCCCGACACCAATTTTAGCAAATTGCAGGAATTCTTCAAACGGAGAAATGATGTCAATGTAATAAGGAAATTGGCGATGTAATCTGTCAATAAGCTGGTTCGTATTATGCTGAAACATGTCTGCGCTTTGCAGTCGTGACGGCGAACCTAAAGACACGGAAGTGATTAAGCGGCTAATGTTTTCTTCACCGGCAAATGATTCAAAAAACTGATGCAGTTCATAAAACAATGCTCGAGATTGACTCATCGGAGGCCTGTAACAAACCGGCTCCGGCAAGATTCCATAAACCGTCGACAGCTCTTCTTCAAGAGCAACCTTGCGAGGCCCTCCGCCAGATTCACCAGTGAATACAAACTGAGTAAGTTCTAATGCTTGAATCCATGACTGCAATCTACTTGATTTCCGTTGATGACGATCACGTTCAACATATGGCTTAATTGCAGGATCCAGTGGCGAGCTAGGAACATAAAGTCGAATCAATGTTTCTCCATAATGGATAAAAAGCTTTCCTAGTAAATCTTCGAAACCTACCCCCGAGTAGTTCGAAATTAGCTGTTTCAAGCTTTCTAATATCGGTAAAAACTCAGCAAATTCTGAATCTCGAACTTCATGGGCAAGATCTTCCACTGGATTGACAAAATTGGATAGATCTTCGTTATTGCAAAAGACGTTCGACCTTACACTAGGTGAACCCACCATCTAATATCATGTCAGCTTTGAAAAACTCAGTTAAGTTAGGCTTTATTACCTGGCACATATGACAAAGAAAAACTCGAATCATTAAAAAGATCTTGTCTGAACATATGAGCTGAGCACTCGAAGTTACAATTTTTTGCACAAAAGAGATTTCCTTTCGAATTTCGGCTACATCCGTTACCTTTCCGGCTTCAATGTTATTTCTGTTGTTTCAATTGTCAGTACGGTAAAAAAAAAAAAAAAAAACAGAATTACACGATTATATCAAGAATACGTACACAACACCAACCATTGATGAAACAATGCTACTATTAAAAAATTGCGACATTGAACCTGAATCTGACAAGGAAGAGAACAAGGCCCTGACAGGTATAACTAAAAAAAAAAAATCAACAAAAGTGTACCTGATTAAACCCAATGATGTTTACAAACCCTGTCTTTCAAAATCATGAAGATACGGAGTTAAACTTGAAACACCTCTACCAGAGAGATTCGAGAGCTCTAAATAGCGTGGCGACAATTCAATTTTCTAGACATTTATTAGTATCATGATGACGATCGTAAGGTGTGTATTTTAATTCATACCTTATTAGTTGACAAACTGAAAAGCTCGTCAATCTTCAAAGTGAAGTCTATCAAAGTCGCCAAATCTGCCTTGTTACCGTTATTCAATGATGATTTTGAAATGCTTCTGAGATATTCTTCGATTTTTATGTCAATCGCCTAGTTATTGTAAATATGAAATGAAAAAAAAAAAAAAGCAGCTACAACTGACCTTAAGTTCTGCATCCGACAAATAACCACCATTCACAACAACAGCTAATTTGCTTAATAGTTCTTCCTGCAACGCGACATGGAAGCCTTGAGCATCTATAAAATAATACATAAGCAAACATATCGCGAAAGGGTTTTTTTTAAATTGACCTACCCAAGTCCAAAATTGATGAAATTTCTCCCAATTTTGCAATAAAGCTTCTAATAATGTCGTACATTGCCCATCCCTCTGCAGTTATCGGGACCTTGGGATGCAAAATCTGCCAAATAGACTCCATATACTGACCAGTAGTTAGAATTAATCTTGCACTAAAGTTCTCCAGTGATGATTCAAAATTTCCCCTTTCAGAAATTGAAATAGATGACATGATATATTCAAGATGGTCTCGATAAATTGGAAATTGACTCTCATCCACATTATCCGAATCCACAAGGTCAATTAAGTCTTCACAAAGGTCAATCAAATCCGTAAATTGCTTCAAATTCTGTTGACTTATATTAGCATAACCATACTTTTCCACAAATTGTCAAACACTTACCGTCTGTGTCAACTGAGAAACATTGTCATCTAAAGTCGTGTACAAAAATTGCACAAGGTTAAACAAAAAGATAAAAATATCCTTCGATGGGTTAAGATTTCTTGCTCTAGAGATTGCCGCGGCAGATCGTTCAATGTAATTGAGCATGGAAATCTTTCTCTTGGCCGCTTTATCAGCAATTGCCTGAATTCGCTTTTTCAAAACAATCATTCTCAAAATTCCATCATACACGGCAGTAAGACTTTGCGTTTCTACCGTACCCAGCGATTTTGTAAAATATTCAATACCATATGAATTGAGCGAGGGACAAAATGACTATAAAATAAATGATTAGTCAATGACTACAAAGTTTGGGTTCTTTATTGACTTACCTGAAAATTTCCAAAACCTTCAATGTATAAAATATTATTGTAATATGTTTCAATTGCACGACCAAATGAAAATTGCATAAACTCTTCAAATATTTGTGATATTAATAATGCAACAGATTTTTCTTGATCAGTAAATAATGAAGATCGATTCACGGATTTCGCCCACCTGGTAATTGAATCCCGGTAAACTGTAGGAATACGATCAATATTGGCAAATGCCAAATACTTTGTATCTATTGACTGTTCGGCCGAACGCGACAAGACGTCAGTCAGCTGAGTAAATGTACGATATATAGCCTCAGATAATGATAATTCAGCAGACGTTGACTTGATTGCTTTGGGTGAACGACGGTCCAAGGAAAGGTTGTCCAAAGATTTAATAATATTGTCTTCTGAGTTTGCCACCGTAATCGTATCATAACTCACGCTTGACGAGTTGAGAACATCCTTATCAAATGACGTGGCACGGTTTCGGAGGTCGTCCAAATAAATTTCAATTCCACGGTTTCTCATTGCCCGAGACAATTCACCATGATGTGGATTGACGGTAAGGAACAGTCTAAAGTTCTTGTGAGGTTTGAGAATTTTAAGCTTGCCATCTTCCAAGCCACGTTCGTTAATGACAAGGACACCGTTGGGCTCAAGAAGTGAATTTAGCCTGTCAAGAACAGAAGGCCCACACAAATTAGCATTATCAAGAACCAACCAGTATCCTTCTTCGACTGCGCGGATCAAAATGCCATCGAACCATTCAAACATGGCGGCTTGCTTTTCAAACTGTTCATATTTTTGCAACAAATCTTCAATTTCGCTTACCATCGTATTTAGAATATGCAAGCGTTGATCTCCTTTACTGAGTATTGCTGAAAAAAGTTCAAGAACTATTGCCAAATATGAAATCGAAGTTTCTGAAACTTTCTCAGTTAAGTCAAATAGCTCACAAATAGTAGATTCGATTTCATTATGAGGCGGAGAAAACAAAGAATAGACGTTTGACACCAAGTTTACGGCAATTTCCTTAATTCGTTCCCATAATTTCGAAGCCCGCCGACTAAAATCTACCTGTTCAAAACCGCCAACAATATCCATACTATCAATATCACTGTTTATGGCAAATTCTTCTAATCTTGCACCACTGAGATCAGCCAACACTCTGATTAAACTAGTCTTGCCAGAATTTGATGGTCCGACAAGAATAGCTGGCCATGCCATATCCACACATGTCATTAAAGTTTCAAGTGCCAGTAAATCGCATTGCAGTACTGAAAGCTTAAACAACGATTTATTATTTCTGTGATTGACCGTGTTTCGGCTAAGAATCGAATGTCCTATTTGAAAGTAGTTGGTAGCTAATACATATTCTAAATGTCGTTCTGACACTTGCTGTTTAAAAAATTGCTGGTATATTCGATCAACAATGGCCCTGTCTTCTGCCGTCCTGAATCTCAACTTAACCACAATATCCAAAAATTCTCTGGGATTATCAAAACTTCTGATTTCGCTTGACTTTGAAAGAAGTTGAAACCAACGGATTGTATCTCGCAGATTAAATTCCCATGGCGCACCGATTCTTCCTAGTGTCTTGTTTCGAGAAGTTTCATGCTCCAGTCCAGAAATAAATGAAATAATTGACTGTGACATTGAAGAATTAATGTTTGGAAACAGCTGTTGCGTAATAATGTTAAGATCAGCTGGCGTCAATAAATCAACGTAAACCACAGTAAAACGATTAATAAAAGAAGCAGGAAGACCTTTGCGACCGCCACCCTGGTAATGTGAATTTTGAGCAGCAAATACTCTAAATTTTGGATGGCATCCAAATGTGCGATCGAGTTCCGGAATATACGCTTCTGCTCTGTGATCCAAACAGGCATTTAATCCTTCTAAAACGGACTGTGACGCCAAATTCATCTCATCAAGCAAGACCCAATGTCCATGTTGCATGGCATGCAAAAACGGAGCATCACGCCACACAAACTCACCACTCTTGCCACCTTCCACGGGACTGTCCGATCCAAAAAGATCCATCAAATCGGTTTGATCAGATAGGTTTATTCGTGTAAACTCTACGCCTGCAGCTGCAGCTAAAGCAGTCATAATACTAGTCTTGCCCACCCCGGGACTTCCTTCAAGCATTATCGGTTTTCGAAGCTGCATGCCCCTAATAATTCTCATTGCATTAAAAGATGTCGTCGGAGCGGAAAATGAAAACGGAACTTCGGGAGTTTCAAGACTGTACGGATCTCTATCTGTCTTAAAAAATCCGGCCGTAACTTCAGTTTGCGAAACATTCACGCTGACTGGTTGAGTGTAGATATCGCGCAAGTCAATCTGACAAGCTTGAGACAAATATTCAATACATTTTAATCTTTCCTTGGAAAGCAATTCTGGAGATTCTGCCAAGTATGCAAATGTGTTTGTGCCGAGAGTATCAATAAAAACCATTGAGGCTCCGTGTAAGAGTCTGACTGCGTTATCAAGCCCGTGAGTTGCTTGAAGAAATGAGATCCAAGAAAGCATGTCCCTGAGTGATACAACAGCACTGGAACTAGAAATAGAACTATGATACATCTCTGAGAACCATACTGCAAAAAGTACGATCGGTCGACTAAAAAACTTCACATCGGCCGGATCCAACTTGGAATTAACAATCTGATAAACATCATCAAGATTAGTGATTGCTGGAACCCAAATTTCAGTAAATCTATTTCTAAGGGCTGGAGAAAGTTCCTTTTTACCATAATCGCCACTTGGATTCATGGTTGCCAAAAACTGAAACCCTTCTGACGCGGTAACACCACTGTTCTGCGACCCTTTTTCGGCTAAAAGAATTGAACGTTCAGGTTCTAGTACACTGTTTAATCTTTCAAGTACCGAATCATCTGTAAGAGAAATCTCATCCAACAGGAAAAAATCACCATTTAGCAAAGCTTGTACCAAGCTACCATCGCGCCATTCAAAAAGAACATTGAGCCTGTGTCGAATATCGGTAATTCTCAGTGCAAACTCAGAATTTGAAGACTTTAAAGTGGAACGATCAAATAAGTTTAACAACTCATCCAAATCAAGCTCGTTCACGTTATCATATTCATTAACGAGTAAGGTTTTCAACTCAGAAGCCAACTGAGATTGCAATTCCGATCGATTTCTCAACGGTCTCTGGGCACCAATGATGTCGCTTGCCTCCGTATTTTGATGAGCATTTACAATATGCAATTGCTTGCCGAATACTTCGGCTAGAATTTGGCATACCGTAGTCTTTCCACAACCAGTTTCGCCGACAAGAAGAACGGGCTCGTTGTTGCGCAATGCCTCTTTGACAAGAATATACAACCGGCGCATTGAGTTATTCCAAACCGTACCGGGAAATAGTGCATCTGGAGTTTCATATCCTTTATAAAATGTATCGATATCTAACTTGACTTTCATGACTTTCTCAATTACATCCTTAACAACAACTTGTTCTTCCAATCTTCGAACACGTTCGGCTAATAATAAATAACCATGCAAGGCCAATTCTTCGGTACCAGTAGCTTTCCGGTTTGCCCATCTGAACAAGTCACGGAGGGTGGCAAACCCATTCTTCTCGAACAACCTGGTGGATTGTCGACGAACAGATAATTCCTAAAAAAAAATAATTAGCGATTTCTTCTTAGCATCTTAAAATCTATTAAAAAAATACCTTATAAACTTCAACAATCCGTCTAGCATAACTTCCAGGAATTTCACATCGATCTTTCAAAATGACTTCCAATTCGTTCTCAGGTATATCATCAAAATGCAATTCTAAAAATCGATTTCTAAATGCCCGTGATAGATTTTTTCTACCTCCATATAAACCTGGTGGATTTTGTGATGCAAATAATAAAAAGTGAGGATGCGGCTTAACCACTTCTTGAGTTTCCGGTATAAAAATTTCTCGGTTATCATCCAGCAATCTATTAAGAGCCTCCAAAACATCTGTTGGAGCCAAATTCAATTCATCCAACACAATCCAATACCCATTTCTTGCTGCTTCAACCAAAACTCCTTCTTGAAAACGCAAATTACCCTTTTCATCGGATACGTAAGAACCAAGGTATTCCTGTAAATCAGTATGCTCATGATTATTGATTCTAACAAATTTATGACCAGTCTTTTTTGCTAAATAATTAATCATACTCGTTTTACCACTCGAGGTTGGCCCTTGAATAAGAACCGGAAACCGTCGCGTGGCAGTGGCGCGAACCAAATTCAACAAATTCTTTTTAACAAACGGCGTGATGATATAATGGCTCTGATCATCAGGTTCAAACTGGCCTGCTTCAAGCCAGTAATGTTCAAATTTTATGTACTCACCTTCACCTGGCTTATTCGGTACCTTTTTCAATACTGATCTGGGATTTCTTAACCTCGCAATAGTAAAATTGATAATGACGGGAATTAAAACTTCCTCTGATGCCTTGTCAAGTAATGTCAAAAACGACATGCAAAATCCCTCGTACAATGCGCGCCTGAGTCCATAGGCAGGAACAATATCCCTCACGTACACCAGCGTGCGTGACAGCGTTCTAATACTAAAATGCGGCTTTTGATTCGCACCATCCACAATCCTATGCTCTTCTGCCAACCGCTTTGCCTCGAGATACAAATTTGCCACATCTTGGCATGCTCCTTCACCTTCGTTGCCGACAGCCAACTGGCCGATATACTTTTCCACAATCGTAAGCAAATCTGACGGATCTTGATCGGGCGAGCCAACAAAAACTTCGGTAAACCGAGCACGGAACCCAGCCGGAAGATCGCGCTTGCCGACATCGGTTGCCGGATTCATGCATCCAAATAATCGGAAGTTAGGATGCGCCTTGACAGCTTCCATGTCACCCTTTTCTGATAATTGAACGCAAGCACCTTCTCCACCCTCAATAAGCAAATCGCTAATGCTTTCGAGAGTATCTGGAGCGGCTAGATTAATCTCATCAAGTAAGACCCAATCGCCATTACGAACCGCGCGAACTAACGCACCATCAATAAACTTGTATACAAACGAATTTGCCAAGTTTTTATGCTGGGATTCAAATGCGATAACTTTTTGCAAAAATTCAGACCACATGCGAAGCAGATTTTCACCCTTGCGACCTTCAAGCTTTCTTTTCTTGCTTGGTTGTTCATCATGCTTGACCTGCTTGGCGATCACATCTTCCGCCATTGACACGGCTTCTTTCCATAGTCGAATAACATTTTTCCATTGATTCTTGATAAAGCACCGGGTAAGAACGGTGCTAAATCGTTCGTTACGCTTACTGGAAAACGTGCTTTCAAACAAATTGTCAAACTCCTCGCGTAACGGGACCGCGACACTGCGAACGTCAACCGGCTTGTAACCACCGAGCAAATCCGAAGCTTCAGTTTGTTGAGAAACATTGATCACCACTAACTTTTGTCCTAAACTTGAAGCTAATTGCTGAACCACCGTGGTCTTGCCCGTTCCGGTTTCGCCAACAAGAAGAAGCGGTTCGCGCATGTTGACGCAAGTTGCAATTTGCTCTAGCAGCCGTAGCGTATGCTTGGTGTGAGCAAACAGCGATTGCATATTCGTTCGTCTTTTGCTCTTGATCACGGGACTTTTCTCAACTGACATCCTTCCAATACTGATGGCATCTTCTGAGTCTCTGTAAGTCGGAACATGTGTGGAAAGATAATGCTCGACCACATGAGGAGCAATATTCATGGCAGATCCAATTACGCCAACAATGATTGTTCTGGCTTCTGTTACCCGAATGCTACCAGCAAACGTATCTACTGCTTCATAGAAGACAGAATCAAAAACGTCCGCCGGTAATCCAGAAGAAAAATCCACGTTGGACAAATTGAACAAAATCAAGTCAACCCTGCGTGCCCATTTGATTAAATCTCTTGATGAAAAAATTCGATTCTGAGCGCCACGAGTAAGCGCAAGAAATTTTGCGTCCCTGTATGCATTTCGAACTAATACATAAACATCCCTCATCAAATGCGCCAAAGTATTAAGCCTTGGATATTTTTCAAGCACGATTTGTTCCAATTCATCGTCCGTAATCATGTCTAACGCAACATGACTCCACAACTGCCTGCCAATAAAATCCTTTTTATGAGAACCTTGAAGTTCAGTAATTGTGGAAATAATTTGAAATTCCGATCCGGCACGAATGGTTTCGCCTCGAGACGGAATTGAAATTTGCCGTTGTTGAACAAGAGATAACAACACGCTGACCACTTCATTCGGAGCTTTATCGATATCTTCAACGACTACGACTTTACCCTGTCGCACTGCGCTAGCAAGAATTCCCTGCTTCCACACAAATGATCCGGGAGTCTCTCCAGTTGAGTAAGTACCAACCAGCAATTTTGTATCTGTTTGATCACCCAGGTGCAACCTAACAATATCTGACTCTGGTCTGGCAAGTTTGGATAAAATGTGTTCAATCAAAAAAGTTTTGCCGCACCCTGGAGGGCCTGTAATTAATAGTGGGTTTGACAAGCGAATGACATTCGCCAATGATCTTATATTGCGAATAGTGGTTGGCGTGTGAACAATTGGGATCGTGTTACCGGTTAACGCTATATCATGTTAGCTACAATTGGAACTCATAAAAATGGTATGACATACGTGAATATCTTGGAACCAAAATTCCGCACAAGTTCGCCGTTCGCCAAGACAAGCTTGAATCAACAATAGAAATAAGAGATTGATTAAGTGAGTAGTCGGTTTCAGATAATAATTGCTTTGCTGATGATATGCGCTTAGCTTCCAGAAATCTAGCATTCAGTTAGCACAAAAAGTTAACGTTGTCGTTTTTTTTTTCCCCTGATACATACGGAAAAAATAGATAGTCGACGTTGGCTTCGCCTTCATATGTTCCAGGAATCTCTGTGTCTGTGCCAACACATTGCTCAATTAATTGTGCCGAAGCTGCATCAGCCAAACCAATATGAATAGCCCATATCTGAATTCTCAAAAACTGTACTGCTTTGCTGCTGCCTGGTCGTTGATTCGCGTTAGTCCATGAGATAAACTCTGGCGTATGAACCAAATGTCCAAATCTACGCCTGTCAAATGCCAAAAGCCGATACAGCGCAACCAAAAGCTGTAATTCTTGCTGCTCTAAAACCTGTAGATCACGAAAAGGATTAAGAATTTTAAAGAATGAATCGGCATGAGCAGAGATGTGTGGGATCAAGGGTAGCACCCTGGCGAACGCGGCGGCAACCGCACCAGCCTGGGTGAAATCCTCATGCAACCAATGCCCAGCAAAATCGGGAAAAAGACTGTAGTATGCTCGCAATACTGGCAGAGTGTAAATTGGATTTATTGCCAGCTTGGCCAAAAATTGAATCTCATTTTGCCCAAAGTTGTTATCGCTAAGACGGGCATGCCATTGATCAGCCTCTGAGCCCACGTTCTCCCGAAGCCTATTGGCTGCCAGATTCAGATCAATCTGAAAATCTGCAGAACCCAACTCCAAAGTCATAACGGAGTAAACAAATGCTAATACCGTACGGCTTTGGAACTCTTGGTCGTATAGTGGGAGGTGGTGACTTTTTTGAAATTCTTTAATTTTTTTTTTTCCTTTCATATTTGGGAGTTTAAAGTTGTAATATGCACGTTACCCGGAGTGAAATTAATAGAAAGTGGTTGTCAAAAGTGGGGTTGAACAAACCAGATTGGGAGTTTTGCTTTTGCTAGCGATGCTTGGTAAATTGCATTGCCAATTCCAAGAGCTTTTATCCCCAAAATTACAACAATAGATTACGTAACAGACACTCCGCCAATTCTCGTGACAATTTCCAGAAAGGCCAGTCAGTTGGTTGTTCTCCGCAATCCAAAGGTGAATTTGAACTCTTCATTCCTGTGCACGTTTTACTTAGTCTGGATTCTACCATGCTAATGCATGGCTGCGCTTGAGACTCCCTGGCTTATATCGATGTCTTTTCCCGCTGCTCAAGCTGTTGCTCCAACTGGAGCTCAACCTTCTTCTGGCTCGGCTACAACCGCCGTATCCGCAACGGCCACCTATGCCACGTTTGTAGCACCAGACACGAACCAGATCAAGCAGCACTCGCCGCTACTTCTACAGACTCCTCCTACTGTGACCAGAGCGTTATCTTTATCGTATCGCTACATTCTGGCTGCCGATCGCGCCGCGGCACTGCTGACATGGACATCGGGTGACGTATGGTCGAGTTTCCTGCTTGTTTGTGTTTGGGCTGGCCTGGTTCTTCATTGGGAGACGCTAATTAGATATGCTGGTCATCTCCTCGCCGTTGGCGCAGTGGCTGGATACGTGCACATCCATTCCAAAGTGGACAAAGGTGAGTCGACTGAATTTTGCCTGACAGGCACGTGAAAAAAAAAATTGGGATTCGAAATCTAATCTGGATATGCCGGCAGAACAACAAGAGCACCCGACACTGGATGCGATCATTCATACTTTAACAACCCTGACAACACGTTTGGATATGTTTTTTTCCCCAGTGACATCGCTGTCGCTCACTAACCGTGACTTGACAAGATTACTCGCCACGACGTTGTTTTTGTCGCCGGTGTATATTTTCATTGCGTTTTACATTCTCACGCCGCGATTGATTTTACTGAGCTTTGGATCATTTGTGCTGACATATCATTCGCTTCCGGCCAGAGTATCTCGCACGATTCTGTGGCGATCTCGTACGGCCAGATTGTTATCGTTTTACCTGACCGGCATAGATTTTTCCAAGCGGAAACGTTCTGTCTCACTCGACCATGCTGTGGCAGCTTCTGCACATAGGGTTCAGAGTGGAGGTTCTAATGCTGCTGCTGCTGCTGCTGCTGCTCCTCCGTCCTCCTTTTCTTTGCCATTAAATGAAAGCAATGGTGGCAGTGGCAGCGCCAAAAATATTATTGCCAACGCTAAAAAGAGCCCGACTGAACCAGTAAGGTTCACTTACGTTGTGTATGAAAATCAACGTAAATGGCTGGGCATAGGATGGACCGCAAACCTGTTAGCGTACGAGCGCACTGCATGGGCTGATGAGTTTCTGAATGAATGCCTAGGCCTGGATGAATTTACGCTTCCAGATGCGGAGGGCACTGGCATGCGTTGGAAATGGGTTGATACGCAATGGCGCGTAGATAGATCGAATGGAGATGATGATGGCTGGATTTATTACGATAATACTTGGAAAAAGGGTTCAAAAGAAGACGTGTTTGGCAAGTACACCCGACGAAGAAGATGGGTGCGAAATGCGGAACTTGTGGAAGATGAAGAGTTATTGGCACGGGAAGACGGTTCTGGTCAAGAAGATGTCAATCAAGTTGGTGAAGTTGAAGAGAATTATGTGGAGCGGAATGAAGACCGGGCGGCGGAAGCCGAAGAAAATATTGATGCCCACCAAGCTGAGACAGAAATCGGCAACGAATCAAGTGAAAATAGTCCGACTTCAGCGACGTCTTCGCGGTCGTCATCATCATCGTCATCATCCAAACTGAATTCGTGGAGCGAAATAAAACGAAGGACGATGCTGCGACACGCGAAGAAAGGAAGCGATGCATCAAGCGTCGCTAGTAGTGGTAATGTGCCGCCACCACAGGAAGTCGAATAATATGATATGTACATGTATATTATTTGTGTTGATATATTTTAGAAATTGATCATGTATGCCCAACTAAACAAAACGGATAGTCGAAACGGTTTTTAAATTCCGCAGCCATATATATATCATTGCCAAAATATGTCAACGCCATCGTTTCCCCTTTCCCGAAGCGCATATCTGGCCCGAGCTGTGGGTGATCTTTGTAGATTACGAAAACTTAAACGAAATGAGGCGTAAACTATCAATTATGTGAACTACGTAGCGTTCATGTTGCTTGAAACCCAGTCAGAGATGTCAAATTATCTACGAAAACGAGATTTACTATTCTAAATGCAATTTTCTTTTTCAAATTTACACATTAGTACATTGCGGATGTTGAAGCGGGAGGTCGAAATAACAAGGCCGCGGCCGTGCGCGGTACTTTATCTGATGGGGTGTATACAAGACAAGGATAAGAGATCACTCTCGGTTTCTATATAATCGTATAATTGTACAAATCATCTTTTTATTAATTTTATTGATATTACTATTATTATTATCATTATTATTATCATTTTTAAATACCCCCAAATGGCATCTTCGTTCGACGTTAATGCGAATGGTACCGTATACTACTTTCAATTGAACTTATTAGATAGTTAACAATAAATAATTCAATTTATAGGTATCGTTTACAAACATTTTCAAGCCAGAAACGTTTCAATAATTAGTTGCCCATTTTCAGGTAAATTACTTTATTATTAAACCGTGAGTTTTTTTTTAATTTTTTATTTTTTTTTTAATTCGTTTTCGTTAGGAGGCCAGCCGCGAGACGGAGTCGAAACCGGGCCGAATCATGTTCTTGAAGCCGGCTTGGCCAAGCAACTTGAATCACTAGATTGGACGGTTAATAAGATTTATGATCTCGAATTTGTTGAACCTGAATCTGATCCCGACGAGGGCAAACTAAAACGGCCTTTGTACGTTGGCACGTCGACCAAGTTAGTCGCTGACACCGTGACCGCCACGCTAGAATCCGGATCATTACCATTAACAATCGGTGGTGATCATTCGTTGGCCATCGGCACGGTTTCAGGTGTACTGGCACGATTACCTGACACATGCCTGATCTGGGTCGATGCTCATGCCGACATTAACACGCCGCAATCCACAGAATCAGGCAACATTCACGGCTGCCCGTTATCGTTTGTCATGGGTCTGGCCGAACCATGCCCACCACAGTTCGCATGGGTAAAGCCAGCACTAGCTGCCAACAAGTTAGCATACATTGGTTTGCGCGACGTGGACGCTGGCGAGCGCGATATCTTGCGCAAGCATAACATTGCCGCGTTTTCCATGCATCATGTTGACCGGTACGGCATTGGCAAGGTTGTTGAGATGGCACTGGAACGCATTAACCCAGACGGCAAGGCGCCGGTTCACTTGTCACTCGATATCGATGCGGTTGACCCGGTAGAGGCACCGGCAACCGGTACGCCCGTGCGCGGAGGCTTAACGTTGCGTGAGGCGTGCTACGTTTGTGAAGCCATTGCCGAGACCGGAAACCTGGTGGCCATGGACTTGATGGAATGCAACCCAGCCCTAGGCGAGAACGCAAGTTCCATAAAGGCCACAATTTCTGCCGCTTGCAGTCTTGTCAGATGCGCCATGGGTGAAACATTGCTATAACATTAATTTGAATTGTTGTATTTAAATTAACTGACTTAAAACCTATTATTAATGTAATCAAAGTAATCATTTTATTTGCTCCCTCAAATATAATTAACAGCATAAATTTTCAAAATACTAACCCAGCGCCCCCTCCCCAAAAGTAAAAATTAAAAAAAAAATGAATCCAACTATTTTTCCCATAAATCACATAATAACACATTTCTGTTCGTCATTAACATTGAGTTGCTCCTTAACCACTTCTCGATCGTTGGCAATTTGTTTTTGCTTGGCTTCCTTGGGGAAGTATAGCAACAAGTGATTATACAACCCGGTATCAATGTTCCTGCCACTGGCTGACAATAATACTTTTTGCCTGCATATTGGACAATTGTCTTTATTCTGACGTTGCAATTTCACCAGGCATCGAATGCAAAATACGTGACCGCAGTCAAGCCTGACCGGTTTAAACGCAAGCAGGTAGCATACGGGACAAATATAATCGTCCAATTGTGGAATGATGGTCAACAATTGATCTGCCATGGCAAAACATACCGATTTTGCAATCGAAGAACTGGCCGAATTCACCGTCGTTGTGGCCGTGGCCACGGCTGTTGTCATGGCGGTCGTCATGAAAACCGGATTGTTAAAATAAAAATTAGGAAACACTTGCCGAGATGAAAGAGCGGTTTGCTTGTCGAATTTTTTGAGAATCTTGGTCATGGCGGTTTGGTTTAGGGATTGAAACTGCATCGATTGCAGGAGTGATAAGTTAATATTCCAAAATTGTTCAAATAATTCTTTTGATTCCTTAAGTTTAAACCGTTTTAACAAATTCATATTTTCCAGTTCATTGGTAAACCACATAAGTTGTTCCTTAGCCTTGTCTGCGTTTCGTTCGCCATGATCGAGTTCGACGGATGAAAAAAACACGCCAGCGTCGATATACAACCTAAAGATCTCACGCCAGACGTACAAGTCATTCTTTTTCTGAAACGGAGACGTCACATACGGCAGCTTGCGAGACAACTGAACGACTTCATCCGACATGATTTTCTGTTGCTCTTCTTGCAAGCTATCCAACGCAGCCAGCTCGGAGCAAAGCATGTGGAAAAATTCCGAGTCAGAATGCAAATGAATCTCAATCGTCCTGGTTGTTCCTGTAATTATGTTAGCATCACCGGCGCCGGCATTGTCATCGACCGTGCCTGCATGAGTATTATGAAGCCCACGCACATGCAGGCTGTTGTCGGCATCAAACATGTCCTTGTATTCGTAGCTTAACCTCCGTTCCCGCTTATCATGATCGCATCGTATGATTTCAACGTCTTGTCTGTCGGAAATAAAAATGTCATTGTCGTCTTCGTCATCATCGTCATGGTCGGTGCTCACGACTTGAACATATGGCTGATCCCGCTTCGCGCCGGCAGCATTTGCCTTGGCAATCAATTTCTGCAGCTTGATTCGCGTGTCCGCCGAGATCTCTGCAGACAATGGTGTGCCGTTCACAGCATCAAGGTTTATACTGATTTTTGGCACGAACTCGTGCAGTGATCCTTTAATTCCCGGTCAAGTTAGCGCTTGGAACCCTACCATAGCAACGTTATTAGCTTACCTTCAAACGAATAAATCAACTTGGGCCTTGGCCCTCCACCACTACTACTACTCCGCTGAGCGTTTTCGTAAGCAAGAAGCAATTGCAACGTTTCCTTTTCCAATCCCAGCTCTTCCAATTCAGACACGACCTTGTTAATGCATTTTTTCAAGGCCTTGTACTGAATTGCGGCCGACACCCATTCCTTGGGAATATTTTCCTCATCCAGCAATTGCTGAAATACTTTTGCAAACTTCATCGTCGCATTTTCTACCGCGGATCTGGAACGGGCGAGCAGAACGAACGAACTGAACCGATTTTATGAATGGTACGCCTGAAAGGAAATTTCCCTCTCCGGGGTTCACCGTTCGCCAATTAACGCTCTCACGTGCACGGCCATCGATTTAAACTTTTGGATAACATTTATGATCAAGCCAAACAACCACAATTAAAAGTCCCATGTCTTTGGCAGCTTTGAGAATGTCTAATTATTCGCAAGTCCGACATCTCGGTTACGCCAATCTACTCGTTGTCTTTCATTGCTCCAATGTCCACCGGACCAGACATAACCGATAGTGTTTGGTCTAAGAATACAGGAGAATACGCATGACTGGGCACAGCTGGTGCACAATACGCAACAATACATTGTTCCGGTAAGATGTAGATTAAAGAATAATTAAAAAAAAAAAACTCAAAAACTCCCTATAATGCACAACAAAGAAAAACACACAAAATGTCGTTTCATATCTTCCTATGAAGACGCAGTGAAACTTGAGGGCAGTGACATGACTTCATTGTCATCGCATTCAATTTCATCGTCGCCTTCATTGATATGCTCAAAATCAGAGACGTCGTCAGAAGTCGTGTCGACATAAGACGTGTCATGGATAACGTACTCGTCATCATCGTCAGCATCGACGCCATGGTTGCTGGTGCTGTTGTTGTTATCCAAGCTGGACCCTCCAGCACGGCCAAATCGCGGCTCAGTTTTGGAAACGTGAATAAACTTCTTGCCTTTAAAGTTGCTCAGTCGGCTGGTCCAATCAAGCCAGTCGTCAGCATCGCGGATCAAAAATCCGATAAGCATGCTGGGATCCATCGCGTCGAGCTGGATCGTGCGCACGGCACACGTACGTACGGACTCGAGTTCCTCAGCTGAGTATTTTTGCCAGTCACTCCTAAATGGCAGGGCCTTGCGCATGAAGTGCGGGTCAAGGTAAAACAGATTGTCACCCTGATATCCAAAAAAGTAATGTGACGCAGCTGGACGGCCGCCAGCAATGCCCACTGCCTGAGGCAGTTGCAAGCAAAACTTGAGCGCATCGTAGTAAATGGGAGTGATTTTTTCAATTCCGAGTCGCATGCCTAACAGGATCAAGGTCGGTCGAAAGTTGACCAACCCACCCGAGGCCTGCAAGACGCGGTCTTCGTACACGTCACCGGCGTCACCGCCAATGTAGACCCGAATCGCAGCATTTGGAAATTTTTGACATAATATTCTGCTCAGATGGTTAGTATAATTCGTGCTAAATATCAAATCTTGCAAAGTACGCATACTGAATACACCGGGCCGCGGCTGACGGGCCGAACCATTCGCCCGCATACTTGCCGCAATCAACTTCACCATGATGCACGAACTTGTGAATCGAAAACGGTGCATCCGGACTATCTGCAAACCAAGATATAGTCCGCCTGCGATCTTGATCTAACAACCTGTCGAGCGTATTTGCCAGCAGGATTTGTCCCGACCGGATCATGCACCCCCAACCAGCGTCGGTCGTGAACCCAGAACTATCAAGCTGACCTCGCAATAAACCGCCAACCGTCAACGATGGCGGTCCATTTGGTGATCGATTAATTTTTATTGGGAAATCAGTTCTGTACGTCATGTACAGCCTGGCACCGATTTCGTCCACGATCCTGTGCGGCCAAGCCGTGCTCTTCTGCAGTGCTGACGGTGAAGTAGAGCCTGAAAATCCATCAGATGATGTCAAACTATCGCGCCATGATCTGGAAATAAAACGTGAGAGTTTGTGATTTTGCTGGTGCTGGTGGCCGTCATCGTTCTCATTGTCGAGGTCTGCTTGGGCCTGCGGCCGATCAGGAGCGGGCGAGTATTGCTTGCCAAGGATAATCACCGGTGACAAATGGTCCGTATTTGCGGTCTCCGAGTCACGGAAATAGTTATTGACAACTCGATGAATGTTGTCCATGAAGCTAAACCGGCATGGTATTTAGATCACTGCGGAGGGAACAAGATTTGATGCTGGACGTTGAGGTCAATGCCACGTAATCTGTTACGTAATAGGTACGGTTCCCTTAGTTATCTCAAGTTTACCTTCACTTGTACCGCGACGGCGCGTTGATCAGGTCGAAAGAATTTACAGTATGGACGAGGAGTCAATACTTTCGTTCCTGACCGAGCATGCCCAGCTGGTTGATGTTATTACTCGTCGCGAATTTATCAGTTTGTTTCCGCGGGACAAGAGGTCGGATCGGCTGGTGACAGAGCTTTATCACGACCTGGCAGCCACCAGAGCCCGGCAGGTCAAAGTCGTGGCCAAAAATATCAAGCTCGAATGTTCAATCACGAAACGGTTGATTCCTGCCATCGTTGCGGCAGAGAACGAAGCCGAGATTGGGAACGGAGATGATGAGAATTTGATATATGCAAAGTTGTTGCCGCCGTCGCGAGTGAGTATGACTTGGATAAGTTTATCAACTTCCGTATTTCTAATGGCTAATTCATTATTATTATTATTATTATTTTAGGACCAGCCGCAGCTGCAATTACATGATTTGCTACAATACATGGAAGAAGCGATAGAATTCTTGTCCAACGAGCTAGAAGCGATCGATAGGTCATCTGTTGAAACGCAGGCCAGAATCGATGCCGTGGTGGAATCGCTCAGCGACTTGCAGTACAAAAAATTGGCACCGACCGTTGCGGACGAAACCATTTCTGCAATCGACAACATGCGACACAGACTTAAAGGAAGCATAGCATTGTCTCGAATAAAGAAATAATTTTTTTTTAAAACCGACCTTTTATCTTCTGCCAATGTTCTTCCACGTGTTGATAATTCTTTCCTTGCGATTATTCCACCGCTTCATTATCTGATCGTATTCGCTTGATGATTGTGGCACGTAGTTACTTTTCAGAATCCGCTTTATCGCCATATGTGACGTGCCAAACATGGCAGCCAGTTCCTCGATCGGCACGGTCGGATTGTTGTCTTTGAATTCCCTGATCCACGCTCTACTGCTAGGCGGCACTCGCTTGCGCGGCCGCCATGCTTGGTGTTCTAATTTCTCAATCGTTTCATATTTTTCACGACGCCATTTAGGCAGGTCGGGAATGTCCCTCCAATTCTCTGGCAGCTTGGCCTGAAGCTTTGGCACTTGCTCATCAATTTCTCCCGGCTTTAAGACTTTTAATTGAGGCAATGCCCATTTGTTGACCCGCTTGGGTACATGTACTGTATTCTCGATCGGTTCACTTGCGTTCTTGAGAATTTGTAAATGTCGCTGCATTGATCCTTGCAGTTCCAGTGGCATTGCCGTAACCGGATGCTTTGCAGTATCGATAAACTTTATAAATTTTTTGGTGATTTTCTTTTTGTTGATAGGACGCACCTCTGAACCGGCCGCCACATTCTTAGCTTCGTCTGTCACGTTAGTACTCAACCACAGCCGGGTCGAGAACTGTCGGCAGGAACAACATTGCCTAATCGCAAGACTTGAAAATGCTGTTAATGGACGTATTGATGTTGTAGCAACTCGTGTGAAAATCATGACCTTTTTTTTTTTTTTAACTTATTTGGAAAGCTGATTCATAACCGCGGGAGCAAAATTTCTACATATAAATGCGTTGTTAAATCATGGTTAGTCATTGATTATATAATAAGTTCTTTTTTTTAATAGTTAGTTAGTTACCAGTAAAGTTAGCGCCCATTAGGTGTGTTGAATGTAGCGATGAGAAATTGGACAAGGTTGAGGTAATGAAGACGTGCTACTATGAAATTCTCGAAATTTCGAGGCAAGCATCAGATGATGATATAAAGCGAGCGTATCGTAGGCAGGCCCTGCGCCTGCACCCGGACAAGAACATGAACAATGTGGCCGAGGCGACCGAGAAGTTTGCGCTTGTGCAAGCAGCTTACGAAATATTGTCTGATCCTGACGAGGTAAGTAACGAATGTGGTGTTTAAGAGTTGATTACTGATTTGGAACATGGTGTGCATGTAGCGTGCATGGTATGATTCGCACCGAGACCAGATCTTGCGAGATGAAGTTCGTGGTGGCGGAAGCAAAAACTCATCATCAGTCAATGCAGAGGGCACGTCTGCGGCAGACATTTTGCGTTATTTTGATCCCGGATTATTTTCAATATATGATGATTCTGAAATTGGATTTTTCACCATTGCCGGACAAGTTTTCGTTCAGTTGTCGTCGGAAGAGACATTTGACGACCAAGTTGACAGGGACGCCACGTTGCCGCGGTTTGGAACCAGCGGTTCTTCATGGCAGGATCAAGTCAGGTTTTTTTACGCAGCATGGACTGGGTTTTCTAGTCGTAAGACGTTTGTCTGGGCGGACCTGTACCGAATGTCGGACGCGCCAGACCGCCGCGTGCGCCGGGCCATGGAAAAGGAAAACAAGAAGGCGCGCGATGCGGCACGGAAAGAGTACAACGATGCCGTGCGAGCATTAGTTTTGTTTTTGCGCAAACGAGATCCGCGAGGTCCATCGGTGCGCAGGACAACCGCGAACAATGCGTCGGCAGCTACAGGTAATGATGGCAATGCCGAGGAAGAAAGCGTGCGGGCGCGAAGGGAGGAGGACGTGGCCCGAGCCAAAGCACAAGCAGCACGAGCACGAGCAGCGCATCGGGAAAAATTTGATGACTATCAAGAGCAAGAATGGCTGCGGCCAGTCGAACAAAATGACGGGTTTTGGGATGAGGAGTACGGTGGCCGGCGACGAACGGATCGCAAGGATGAGAGCAAGCAACCGACGGCTGACGATGACGGTGACGACGAAACCTTTCCCGGTAGTGATGAAAATAATAATAATGTGCATGATGAAAATGACGATGCAGATGATGACTACGATTCTGACGAAGTTGTGGTTTACGAGTGCGTGGCATGCAACAAAACGTTCAAGTCGGAAAACCAGCTGGATGCACATGAGAAGAGCAAAAAGCACATCAAGACGGTCAAAGAAATGATCAGGCGCATGCGCAAAGAGAACAAGAAATTAGGACTTGATATTGACGAGCAGGACGGATTGGATAAAGACATGGCCGGATTAGACATCGGATAATGTACTTCGTGAAAGCATTGAGGGTATCGTAGCCGTTCGTGAATTGATAGAAATGGCACCCGCCGTGTACATCAATGTGTCTGTGTAGTTATAGATTGTAACTAAAAATGAACCGCGGACCGCTTGTGCTTTCGATTGAAGAAGCAGAATTTCTTCTGGATCAATTGGTGCGTAGCATGTATTGACAGGTTTAAGAAAACTAACGCTCGGTATATTTTTGAAGCCGCCGCCATCGGATTCGGATGAGTTGGCTAAAAAACTTCGAATAAAATTGCTCGAATTTTTGCAACAAGTTCGCAAAGGTGCTGAAGGGTCTCGAAAATAGCTACATGTTTTAAAATATTATATATATTTATGAATTGATTTTTCAAAATTGGTGTTCTGTTGATGCGGCGCCGGTGGTGCTTGTGCTCGAACTGCCGCCACCTTGCACGGCTTGAAGGATCGAATCAACGTACGATGCGCCGGACCATTTTTGGTGAGTAAGCACGTCGCATCCAAGTTCTCGTTCCTTTCGTTGAATAAGTTCGACGTATGCCAGCATGCCGTCGGTCTTGAACCGTCGTGAAAGTTCGCCTGAGTGAAAAAAAAAAAAAAAATAAATAAAATCAATTAGAAACATAACTTTTCAAACCAGCATAAACAAATATCTTACAAGTGATTGCGGCATTGGAGTGAATGCCAGCTAGTGATACCAATTGCAAAACGAATCCAAGTTTGCCGAGTTCAAAAATGAACTGCTTAAGGTCATTATCGGACAATCCATGCGCGGCCCAGTTAAACGAAGGTGACAAGTTGTAAACCAACCATTTTGCTGGAAATTTTTCGTGCACCGCAGCGGCAATCTTTTTAGCCTGATTTAAATCCGGCTTTTTGGTTTCGACCCAAATTGCATCTGCGAATGGCGCGTACGTGAGCGAACGTTTGATTGCCGATTGCAAGCCTGCTCGGGTCTGATAATGGCCCTCGCGTGTGCGTGGCGCGTCCCAATCAAAGATCAAGGCTTCCTTATTGCCCAGTAAGGAGGCAGCCACTTTGCGTCCGTCAAAATTGGATTTGCCGGCACTTTGGGCCAGGTAAGATTCGATGTGGTCAGACTTGCCTGCGCTCGTCAATGCCCTCACAACGGCTGCGTGTAGACAAAAAAAAAAAAAAAAAGATCAGGTTAGAAATCCGAGCAAGTACTAACGTTATACAGTCCTGTTACCTTCATCAAAAGTTACCAGCTCAACTGAAGACATCCATTCGGATTCAAGTCGATTCAAATCATCAAGTGACGCGCCGCAAGATTCGGCCTCAGCCAAAACCTGTGCCAGCGGCTTGACACTTTTTGCAACGCCGAGAATGAATTCATGATCTGATGGGTCGATTGAGGTCGACAGCAAAGTGGATGATTCTGCGTCTGTTCGTGCAATCACAAGATTATTTGTGCCCATAATGTCCCATTGCATTCGCGTTGCCACCAGACGGGATACGTGAGCGGAGGGTGGCACGACCACCTTGCCGGCCAAGTGTCCGCATTTCTTGCCCCCGTGTAATTGGTCTTCAAGATGAATGGCTGCCGCACCGCGCTCGGCAAAAAGTTTGGCCAGCTTCATAACTGCGGATAGGCCCCCGTGGCCGGTATCAGCATCGGCAATGATGGGCCTCAGGTAATCGATCCGTTGCTCGGTGGCTTCGTTGTCGGCCCATTCGTGCCATGCTTTGCGATCATGCAATTGCTGCGCCCGAAACAACCGGTCAACCTGGTTCGGCACAGTATCGTAAGGGTAATCGCCTAGATCAGGCGAAACCTCATTTGTGGTGGTCAGCACGGCCGAACAGGCCCACCCGGACACGTACACGACTTCTTGATGCCTGGCCATCTGGGTCATTTGCACGGGATCGATCACGCCCAACGTGTGCACAGGCAAGCCTGCATTGCTGCGAGCAGTCAGAAGATCAAAAAGCTTATCGGCTTGAGTTGAGGATGCGTATGTCTGATTGAGCGTGCCACGTTTGGTGGCCACATCGCGAGCAGAATACCGACGTGCGATGCCATTAAACCGAGGCGTGGCCCACCAAGACTCGATCGCGGCGATCTGTTGGTCCAAAACCACACGGTCGCGGTCGTGACTGCCAATGCGACGAGCTGAAGCACTAGAAAACCAGCGACTGCAAGTAATGTTTTTCATTTTTGCAAGCATTCTTATCCTGAAGATTATTATGGCAGGGTGGATAAGTAGTTAATTAAACCCCTGACGATAACCGTAAAATGGGGAAATGCTTACCCGGCGTGGGGTTTGGCCTGCAAAAAAATGGGAGCAAAAGGCGACCTTGTATGCAGCGCATGAATTGGACCATGAAGATAAAAATAAAATTGTTGAGCAGGGCCGAAACAGTCTTGTCGACTCTGCTTGCATTGTCTCTTGGTTTGTTGTATTTACTGGTTCAACCTCGGCGGCTGGATTCGGTCACGTTGGAGCTGCCGCTCGTGGAGGAGTACGTGAGAGCCCGGGACGTGCATGAATCACAACGGCCGGTCGTGAAGCACTCGGCCAAGTTTAAATCTCCGTTAGTTTTAGGCGCAGAATACCCGCTACCTGAATACACTGCATTTTTAAACGATGCTCCGGATGCCAAGACGTTAGAAGAGTTCGACACGTTCGTGTCATTGAAAAAGCGCGCCGTGTTCGAGGTCAAGGTCGCGTCCGAGCGATATCCCATGACATACAATCCGACCATTATTGCCTTGCCGCCGACGTCACATTATCCTTTTTTAATAGTTTCTCGCGTGCGTGGAGATTCGTTTGAGCAACACAGCTTGATTTGTGAAGCCAAATACGGCGAGCAACTCAATGGGGACGGCAACCTGGAACCGGTGTTGCAATGCGCCACGCATGCGCGTGAACTGGTGGTGCCGCAAACGCCGGCAAAAGATTGCAAGGGAAAGGAGTTTATGAGTGACGTGCCAGGCTATCATGATCCTCGCGTGTTTTGGTCGGCAAGAGGTGCGCCCATGATGATTTTTAATCAGCAATCCCGCTACGGCTGCTTTGGCCTGTGGATGATTGACCTGCGCACGGTGTATCCGACATTGCGATACAGGGTTAACCGGGCCTTACTTAACCAGTACTCGACCGTGACCGAATTGACCAGGCATGAAGGCCGCCGGTACGTGGAAAAAAATTACCTCGTGTTTTACGATGCCGAGACCGACGCCGAGTACGTGCAATTCGAGTTGGGTCACAACACGCGGCATTTTGCCCGCCTGGTCGGCAATGGCCTGACCACGCGCAACCTGACGTTGTCATTAGAACAGTCGTGCATTCACTTGGATGCCACCTGGCACCAGGCCACGAACGCGATCAAGGTCGTGCTCTGCAAGTATGGCGAATGCGAGCCCGGCCCAGAAAACACGGTTTACATATCGTTTTTGCATCGCAAGGAAGGCATCAAAGGATCACTGAAAGTGCAATATTTTCGTTACCTGGCCATGTGGAGAACCGTGGCGCCGTTTCAAATGGTTGGATTTTCGTCAAAGCCAATCAGGTTCGATAACGAAGACGAATGGGAACAAAAATTTGATGTTGAAGGCAAATTTTTATATACAGTCAGCATGGCTTGGGAAACCAATCAGAACCGGTATGAAGGTTACCTGAATGAGAACGTGATTGTAAGCTTGGGTGTCGGTGATCATGGTAATGCGGCCGTGGTGGTTCCGGCTGTAGAGTTGATGGGTGGTATGCACAAGTGCACTTAGCATGGGAGTTTTTATTTTTATTTTAATTTTTTTTATTTAATTTGTTTGCATTTAAGCCTATTAATACAACATGATCTTGTCATGACATGGCAGCACTTGGTCCATAAGTTCTCATCTGATAGTCAAGTATCATCATAATTCGGGGTTAATTTTGATGACCTATAATTAAGTTTTCTTAATACAAAATCACGAGTTGCAAACATTATTGTCTGATTTCTGCAACCAATTAATTGTACAGATAATAAATAGTATCACGTGTTAATTTGTAGGTCTGAAATATTTAATGCCCAATATTGCACTGCATTTCGGATTATCAGTTATGATGCAAATCTCGGATTCCGGTATTTCTGATATCAATTCCTAATGGACCCATAAACCAAAAGTGACAACGATGTAATTACTACTTTGATTCGGCGGCAAGATCAACTACTATGTTAATAATTGCCACCAAAATCTCGACTGCAATCAGCACGATAACAATAAATTCAAGGTACTCCTCATGCACGTGAGACACTTGCTCTTTCAGCATTTGCAATAAATCTGAAATAACTTCTAACCGTTGATTCAAAATTTGTACGCGGTGATTGATTTCCAGATACGCCCTGGTGGCCTGATACAAAGGTTCCAATTGCGGGTTTGCCCACATCAGTTCAGGGGAGTCAATAATCGATCCATGCAAATTAATGTTAATTCTTAAAATAAACAGGTCACCAATTTGCCGCATGACCGAGTTGCGATCACCAAGAATCTTGCCCTGGTATGCCATCTGCATCGGGATGGCCTTTGTGTTTTCGATCGTATCGTCCACAACGGTTTCAAACAACGAAATCTTAACCGATTGCGCGATCGCATGTGAGATGGCCAGCTTTACCATGTAATTGTTGACATCACGCAGGGCAATAAAATCATTGTAGATGCGCGGATCGTAATCCCGCGTGATGTAATAATTAAATTCTTCCATCTGCACGTCATCATCAGCAAATTTTTCCAACTCGTAATGATGCAGGTCCCTCAAAAATTGGCGCTCTTCATCGCGGGAAAACCCCCAAAGTACAACCACGCCGTAATCGAACGCAAACACTTCTGCCACGGTGGACACGCCGATACGAACTGGATTACCGTCCGGACCTAAGCGAATAATTTCTTGTTCCGTAGTGAGCACATCAGCAGCGTCAGCAGCAGAAGTGCTTGTAGAAATTCCCGTGTTCGTGGCGTGATGATGACGATTATTTCGATACGCATACCTGGCGTACACGCAGTCTTCAAAGACAACTGGATCGTGATGGCGAAACAAATGCCGCGCAATATCCCGCAACCGGTACGATCCCGCAGTCGCGAAAGCAGTCACGCGGGGAAGCTTGAACCGATCAGCCTTCGTAAGCCGTTCCGGATGATTGCTTGTGTAGAATTTTGGCAGCTGCAGTGATGCTGACGCTGGTGGTGCGGACTGTGGCGCTGCTGATCTGGCCAAACCAGCACCTGATGCAGTACTTCCGTCAACAGCAGTCACCGAGCTTGAACCAGGTGGTGACTGTGATTGTGCTGTCGCACCGGGAAGAAGTTTCAGTTTCTGAACTACCCGGGACGTGCGCTGCGGTCCAACCTTGGGTGGACCAAGTGCAGGTGGAATCGTCGCCATGAACTAGTGATCTATTGAGAAATATACCTAGTTTGAAAAAAAAAAAAAAAAGTATTAACCTGGCAAATCAAGTTGTGCTTATGCGCCATGAGTGCAAGCACGTGCCGATGGCTCTTCTTGACGTGAAAAATGTGAAAAATGACCGCGATGAGGTTGACAGTGTATTATGTAAGCGAACGCATTATCAACCTAATTACATGAAATTATATTATGTATAACTAAACGATGCAAAATTGCCAACCGTGTGCTGCATTTAACCGCTTGTCGGCTGTCGTGCATGATATAAAACCGCAAGTTATTGAAAAAAAAAAACACAAGCAAGATAATAAATAGCTCAATTTACCAATTAATAAAAATTGATCCTCAAGCTATTGCAAATCACGAGGATTTATTCAAGTACGTGGCTCGTGGTGGTCATCCAGTTTGCATCGGAACATGTTCGTGAAATTGTCACGGTCAGCCTGCCAAGATCAACAATTTAAGCCACTTGGCAACCACATGCAAACAGTATGGCTAGTACAAACAAGCCAAAGTCGTCTTAACCTTATATTGTTCGGCTGGTAGATGTTCATTTTGAGCTAAAAGCGCGCATCAGTGTGTTGTGTTAATTAACTGACCCAACCGTGGGTCAAATCTTTCGTCGTTTCAGGAAGTCTTCGTTTAGGTTTATCAACAAACGCATTGTTTGCGTGTCATCAAACCAGTCATTGAAGGCTATAGAATATATTTATTTTGCCGGGTATTGTGCATGGAAGTAAATCCTTTATAATATGCGCGCGAAATTTTGAGGGACAAAAAAAGCCAAAAAAAGCCAAAAAAAGACATCAATGTAAATAATTTTGATTGCAAATGCAATGATTTGACGGCATGAATATTCAATTAATCAACTTTGGCCAAAGTTTTGCTTACAAGTCATCACCTTCGTTAACGTTGTCAATGTCACTGCCGTCCTTGCACTGTCAACTTGTGGCATATGAGTTTCTGTTTTCTGATGTGGAAACGTGAAATAATTCAAACTTTATTCATTAACTTTTTTAATTTATCTCAATGAGGACTATGACAAAAAAAACAACTTAGTTGTCTGGCAATTTTCAAAGTAGTTTTATTTCCAGCCGACAAAACTGGACCACTCATCGTCCAGGGAAGCCATGCATGCCAACAGTGCCGTTATAAGTATAAACTTTAAAAAAGTTTTAAGCATCACAAGTTTTAGACATGATGGCTTCAATAGTCAATTTTTTTCTTTTTGATAAATTAAATGTATTAGTTGCCTTAATTTGCCGTAGTAAGTGAGCGTAGAATTTTTATCCCCCGCAAATTCACGATTAATTTCCCCGCGTTTAAGCCGCATCACACGATAAGCCTGACAATGCAAGATAATTCTTCCTTGTTGACATATTGCCATGCTTGCTCGTTTTTGTTTAAAACGTCAAGCAGCTTGCAGATTCATGTCGACCATTGCTGTCACAACCGACAACGTGCGACCGCCGCAGGACAAGATCTTGCAGGACATTGCCAACTATGTACATGCAGCCACCGCCCCCCGACTGTCCGACCTTGCGATGGCCACTGCTCGCTTATGCTTGATTGATACTTTAGGATGCGGAATTGAAGCATTAAAGCACCCTGCCTGTAAACGCCTTTTAGCACCGGTAGTGCCGGCTACGAACGTGCCAGCTGGTGCTCGTGTGCCCGGCACGTCACATGTGCTGGATCCGGTCCGGGCCACGTTCGCCATTGGTGCTCAGATTAGATGGTTGGATTTTAATGACTGCTGGCTTGCTGCTGAATGGGGTCACCCTTCGGATAATTTGGCCGGCCTGTTAGCAGTGGCAGATTGGATGACCCGCACGTATCGACAATCGGGCACGCGGGTCGTGCCGTTCGCCAGGGTCGTCCGAATGGCTGAGATCTTAGAACTGATGGTGCGAGCGCATGAAATTCAAGGATTGTTAGCATTAGATAATGCGTTTAATGAGGTTGGATTAGATCATGTTGTGCTGGTGAAAGTGGCCACGGCGTCGGTCGTGGCTCGCCTGGTTGGTCTGAACCGGACGCAGATCGCGGATGCGGTGTCGCATGCGTTCGTGGACGGGCAGGCCCTGCGCACGTACCGGCATGCGCCCAACACAGGACCACGCAAGTCATGGGCGGCAGGTGATGCGGCTGCACGGGCGGTGAACCTAGTGTTGATGGTGCAGCAGGGTGAACCGGGCTTGCCATCTATACTGACTGCGCCGACATGGGGGTTTTACGACGTGTTGTTTAAGCATCAGATTTTTTCGTTACAACGCCCGTTTGGCTCGTACGTGATGGAAAACGTGTTGTTTAAAGTTTCATTTCCTGCCGAGTTTCATGCGCAAACCGCGGTAGAAGCAGCAGTGGATTTGCATCACGAATTGCAAACACGCCGGTTAACCGTCCCTGACCATATTGCTGCCATTGATATCAAAACACAGGCCGCAGGAAACCGCATTATTAACAAGACCGGTCCGTTATATAACTATGCAGACAGAGATCATTGTATCCAGTACATGGTTGCAGTGGCGCTCGTATCAGGTCAGTTAACTGCCGAAAATTACTCGGACGCGTATGCTACTTCTCATGAAAAAGTTTTGCATAGTCTCAGGAGCAAGATGACGTGCAGTGAGGAACCGGCGTTTACTGCTGACTATCACGATCCACAAAAACGGTTTATTGCTAACCGGGTTACTATTACGCTCACCAACGGCGAACAATTAACTCGTCAGATTGACTACCCGCTCGGCCATCGGCTTCGACGTGACCAGGCAGTACCTGCCATTCTGGACAAGTTTGAACGACACGTGCGCACCTGTTTTGATCAAGATCAGGCCAATGCGAT
The DNA here is from genome assembly GCF_038497905.1 of Lipomyces japonicus. NCBI lineage: Eukaryota > Fungi > Ascomycota > Lipomycetes > Lipomycetales > Lipomycetaceae > Lipomyces > Lipomyces japonicus. The sequence continues at coordinate 36,423 of NW_027117851.1, read as the reverse complement.
TCTGCGCACGTCATCTGCCGCTGATAATTTGGATGAGATTGATGTAGATTCTTACATGGACTTGTACGTGAAACAGTAAATAAATTCGTGTATATACTAGTTATATTATATATGTCATATGTTGTGTAGTACAAAAATAACCCAAAAAAATTTGTTTATGTATCTGAAGGGGCAAATGAGATTACTTCCATGTGCGTGCGGTTTTGTCTCGACGCCAGAACAACGATCTTGTCGTCTTCAAACGCGAGCCGCCACACGGCATCGAACGAGCACGCCAGGTCCCGCACATGGTGACCAGTACGCATGTCCCAAATCTTGACTCTACCGTCGGAACCACCGGTGACGAGCCTGCGATCGTCAAATTGCAACGTAGTCACTGAATTGTCGTGCGCAGCAAGCCTGAGAACACACGTCATGCGGTCCAGGTCCCAAACCCGAGCGGAGCCGTCGGAGCTGCCGGTGACCAAAGTCGAGCCACGCATCTGCACCTGGCCGACCAACGACGTATGACCTTGCAACATGGCCAGGCACGCGCCCGTAGCAGCACTCCACACACGCACAGACGTATCCAACGACCCGGTAGCAATGCGCTCACCGTCGAACGCCAAGGCGTAGATTTGCGAGAAATGACCCGCCAACGTGTGCAGCAATTCACCTCGCGAAATGCTCCATACTTTTGCTGTCGTGTCATACGAGCCAGACACGCAGACGTCGCCAACGACTTCCAAGCACCGCACGCTAGCCTGGTGCCCGGTTAACACATGCACACACTGGCCGGTCCGCACGTCCCATACCCGCAGGCTGGCGTCGCGCGATCCAGATATGGCCAGCGTCGACGTTGGTGTACTGTTGGCGTTGTCATGTTCTTCTTCAATGCGCTGGCTCATGCGCAGGCACCGTACGGTAGACGTGTGTCCGTGCAACGTGGCCGTGCACTGGCCGGACACCAGGTCCCACACGCGCACGTCACGATCGCAGCCACCAGACACGAGCGTGTCGTCGGCGACCTCGATGGCCCATACGCCCATGACATGACCGGTCAATGTATGCAGCAGCAAGCCGTCAGTAGCAGAAAAAACGTGAATTCGTGAATTGTCTAGTGCTACGACGATGTACCTGTCGGTCAGGCACAGGCACGTCACCACTCCCTGGTCGGTCGTCACGTGCCGGGCCGCCAGGTGGCCGCCGTGGTGCCAGCCGGATTCGATCATAAACCGGTGTTTAAACACGGACCGGTACGATATTGGTATGGGGTTTGAATGCTTACTATTGTTGTAGTTGTTGTTGTTGCTTTCATAGTTGTCATCATTATCATCGTCATCTGGTTGGGGTATGGCTGGAGTCGGCCGCCTGCGGATTGGTGAGTACGTGGATTCCATCATGGACAGGTCACCGTCGTTGCTTGTAGTCGTTGTAGTCGTTGTAGTTGTGGTTGTTGTAGTTGTAATTTTGGTTGTCGTAGTGCCTCCCGTGGGTAACCGGTCGTTAGGCTTGACCGTATCATAATGCAGTCGTTCTATTTAATTAGCAAATAAGCAAAAATAAAAAATAAAAAATAATATATATATAAACTCACCGCAAAGCGCTTTCCAAGCCATATCATCTGCCACGACTCCTCGCCACCGAGTCGAAACCTGTGCTGCTCTAGCCAACGTGCGGGCGTCGTCAACATGGGACAGCACACGCAGGCACACCTCGGTCGGCAGGACCGTGAACGGGTCCTTTTTCAATAACGGCGACACGTACGCATGCACGTAAGCCAGCGTGCTCGTATCCGATGCATCCAGCAAAACAGACAAAACGGCTTGCTTCTGCCTTTCATCTAAGCCTGCAAATTGAGCCGCCAGCCTGCTCACGGCTGCAGTCGTCTGGCCGTCGTCGTTGTCGTCATCATCATTTGACAACACTGGCGAAGGCGACGGCGCAGGAGTCGGTGGTTTCGGAGCACACTGGTGTTGCTGCTGTTGCATGCCTGACAACGGACAAGGGTGAGAAGACGGCATGTCGTCGTCTCGTCGTCTCGTCGTTTCGTCGTCTCGTATCACGACTCTAGTGCTAATCTCATCACGCTTTTTCCTCCATCGCATTAGTTATCCAGATTATGTAATACTTCGCGGGCAAAGTGGCGTGCAAACCCTTACCTGCGTGGCAGATGAATAAACCACCCAACTCAATCTTACGTAAGTATATTTACGATGTCGCATTAACTAAATTACTTATAGTTGTATGTACTTATAATTAGAAAAAAATATTCATATATACGTTAACTGAGGTACAATTTACACCCAATTAAATTCCACCAGCATGGCTGTAGATGGGTCAAGCTCGCTTCCGTTGGACATGGCGTACAGGTGAGCAATCGAGTACCCGGTCTTGTGATTGCCAACACGCACGCTCCACCATGCGCATGGAGAATTCTTACCTAACAGACCCTCGTTATTGAAAAACTTGACGCGCAAAAACGCAAGGTCGGTCGTGACCGGCCATGTCCATGATTGATTGAAAACCGGACTGCACGTGCCGGTTACGGACTTTGTTCGTTTTGTGTGCTCACGGACAATCTTGTCAGTAGCAGGAACACCGGGCTTGTCCAAGTGTTTGTCGGCCACGGCAGCTTCGATCAGTTGGACTTTGGCATAGGGCCTAAAGTCTGAAAGTTTAATATTGTCTTCCTCGCCAGGCGGTAACGGCAGGTTCTGAACCGCGATTATTGTGAACCGAATCGTGCCTTTCCTCTTGATTACTGACACTGCTGATGATGCCTGCTCACCGGCTTCTTCGGGATGCCCGTGAAAATGTAACCTAGATTTGATTCTTTCGGTAACCTTATCAAGCTTGTAATGCAACCGGTATGCCGCGCTGCTGCCCAATTTTAAACCATTTTCCTTATCATCGGCGTCGTCGTATTCAAGCGTAACCGACTTTGGCTTGGCAACAAATCCACCTGATCCTTCAAACAGAGCTTGATTTATCATGTTTGACTTGTCAATTCGTTGCCAATTTAATGCCACAATTTGTACTCCGAATGCCCAATACTTTGGTGGTAAAGGATTGGATGAGTTGAACCTGTACCCATTCGGGTATACCCTCATAAGATATTTGTTATTGTGAGTAATAAGTCCGCGAGGCGTCAATGTGCGGTTTTCTTTTTGCTCCTTGTTATAATTATTATTGTCCTCTTCAGATGACGCCGGTGATTGATTATTCAATTTTGCAAACATGCGTTCAGACACATTGTGAATATGATTAAATTCTAATGAAACTGTATTGATCAGCATATGGCTTATCCACATTTGTTTATTGACCATACATTTGTGTGAAAGTGAATAGAACGGCCTGGGCACGGCATAAATACCCAAGTTGCTAAGTTCGGAATTCAACTTCTCTGGGTGTACTTTAGTCACGTTTGTTGATGCCACCGGAAAATCCGATTCATTGGCCTTGACTTGCCGTTCGTCCTCATCGGAATCATTCGAATCCGGGACCGAATCGTTGTCGCTGTCATTGTCGTTATCATTAGGCTCTGCGTCAGGAGTATTTTCAGTCTAAAGCATGTATATATGCATATAATGTTAAAAAAAAAATCAATAATAAAAAACAAATTCATAAATCCTACGGACAATGACTAAAATTTTGCGCTCAAGTTGTTGCAAGGACGGCAAATGGCGACTTAATGGATCAAATGGCTTGTCTAACAAAAAATTGCCAAATTGTTCAATCATAATTTGTGCCATTTTACGTTGCTGATCCTGATCACAATGAGTCTCGAGAGATAGCAATACCGGCCAAGGCGATGCCGTGAAGGCAAACGAGGCAATCTCCCTACACACGTCAGTGAACGGGATGGGGTCGACCAAGGTCCAACCGTGAACTACTTTTGGTTCCCCATTATCACCATTCCATACGTCAATCTCAAGGCATCGGCAACCTCTGAGCAATGCATTTTTGTATCCATCGACAGAGGCCTTGCCTCGAAGTTGGCCGCCGACCAAGTACGTGTTGTGTGACGAGGAAATGAAAAAATCGTTAAACGGCCGAGAAGAGTCCAAATGCTCGATCTGAGCTCTCGGATTGTGAGGCAAAAAATCAATAAATTGAGTGAACGTCTGCCGCTTGTACAGGTACGGTGATTGCATGCATGGTTAGTGGGCAGGTACAAGAGTGAATGATGATCAGCGCACGATTGCATTCTTCAGGCCCGAGTCCTCATAGGCCTGGGTCAAGGCAGCCGTAAATCCAGCATCGTCAACGACAACCTTAAACGGAGCTGCAGCCTCCGGAGTGACCTTGACATTGCTGTGTTGAGCCATTTGTGGGGATGCGAATTCGAGTTCAAAATGGAACCGTCAACGAACGTAATCACATCAAGGTGTTGATCACACTTTGTCACACTCGATCACAATACTTGTGACTCACAATCAATTTAAGATGCGCTGGCAACCGCCGCCACGACGGTTTCGATCCTTGCTCGGCGCTTACACTCCGGCCCAAGTTGAACGTACTATATAACGTCCATGTCCATGTCCATGTACTTGTCCATGTAATTGTCATTGTCATCGCCATCGCCAGCTGGTTCCCCGCCATGGCTTATCTTCGTCCGTCGACAATCAACTTAGTCCAGGCCGATATCGACCAGGTCATGATGCCATCGAGCACGTCGTCGTCGTCGTCGTCGTCGTCGTCGTCGTCATTAACTGGTCAGTTTTATGCTGATTTTTTGAGCTATTCAGATATTCAGTTAGATCATGTGTTTGCTGATTTGAGTGGCTATCATTCTCATATGGCGTCAGTGCCAAATCCGGTCGTGACGAGCGTAGTCACGACTCAGCCAGCCCAACAGCAGATGGTTTCTATTCTTGGCCACAATTCTGCCATTTCAAACAGAACTGTCAGCCACGGTATGGTCGATAATGAAGGCAATGAATCAACATTTTTGAGCAAGGCCACTGCTGCCGCGGCTCAGGAAATCGCTGCCAACACGAAGCGCGTGCGAAGAGATAAGGATTCCATTTCCGCAAAAGCAGCCATGATTAATGCCAAGGTGAAGCCGCCGTTGACCACGATTGGTTCACGCCGGCCACTCGAATTGCCTGAATTGCCACCCGGAAAGACCAAAGATGACTTGACGCCAGATGAATTAGCAAATTACAAGCATGTGCTACGCTTGCTGCGAAACCGCATTGCTGCATTGGCATCAAGGGAGAAAAAAAAAGTGTACATGGAACATTTGGAAGCTCAAGTGGCCAAGTTGCAAGTTGAACGAGATGAGAATTTTAAAATGTTGCAACAGGCGCGTGTGCGCATTGCGGCGTTGGAATTGAGCCAGTCCCAGTTACAGTCATTAGGTTCGTTAAGACACGGTCGTGATCATGATAATTTGTTACTTGAATACTACGGCCAGCGTCACCAGCAGCAGCGTCTCGAATTTGATTCAATTGCCATTTCCGCCGGCTTGATTTTTTTTCTTGCTTACCTGGCCCTGTCAGTTAACCAGCCATCGTTTGTCGATCTTAATCCTTCTTTTTTCGCGCCACAATCCTTAGCACTTTATGATTCTTCGTCGTTATCATCACAAATTTATCAAGCTTTGGCAGATGCGAGCACTCAGCAAGCATACATTTTACCCGAACCATCTTTAAGAGCCAGCGGGGAAATCTGGCAAGTTACGAAAAGTCATTTACCTGACAACCTGGTTGAGGGCTCCGTGTTGAGAATTATTGCTCCTAACCAAGATGCGGCATTCTCCAGTGACTTGCAAGCCGCCGCCAATGCTGCAGCTGCTCATTTTTCTGGCAAGATGGAAGAACTTGAATTAGGAGTCAAGAAACGTTCTTTTATTAATCTTGATGCAATTTAATCAATACGGGACAACATTTTTTTAATATTTATTTATGAGGATATGACTTGGAGTTTTATTTTTTTTTTTTTTTTTTTTTTGGGAGGGGGAGATTGGGAGTATTGGATGGAGTTTTCCTTTGAGTTGTGGAATTTAGTTAATCATATATTATGTGAAACGTATAAGACACAATACATTATATATATAGTATAAACCATTTTTTGCTAAATTGTGTGATAACAAAAAAAAATATCAGCCATGTGATTTGAAATAGTCGTGAGGGGAAATTGTCTCGCGTTCGCCCAATAACGAACGATAAATAAACAATCACGAGCACCAAGACATACGTAATCTCAAATTGACTTAAAAAATTACATTAAACTTGAATAAATAAACATTTTAATTTGCTTTAGATAATTAAAACGGTACTCATATTGCTTGCGTTAAGTTTGTTTGCAGGATTCGTCTTGGAAAATGTCTCAGGGCAAAGTTAATTGATCATAAAAATATAAAATTTAAAAGTACATACGGCGGTAATCTTGTATAAAGAATACCGAGACAAATCTCGTACAAAGTGCGGTTCAAAACAAAATACGATGATCAAAGGGGGTGATATTATTCTTCTTTGAAAAACGGTGGTCTTTCTTCACCCCAGCCCAAAAAAAAAAAATATTGGTTACTTTGGGTTGATAATTGCAATATGAACTTTTTGTTTTGGCTAAGCAATGTTGGAGTGCTCACTTCACGGCTTTTCCGGTTTCCTTTTATTTTGCAAGTTTTACAATCTTACGATTTTACAGGGTAACCAGATGGCAAATTCCGACAATGCGTGAATAAACTACATATAATCAGTCTACTTGCGCATACTAATACATACGCTGCATATGAAAATTCCAAAGCCGACGACGACACGGAGTTAAGTAAAAGATTTTCAGTGGCAGCTGTTGTTATCGGGATTGTGTTTGCAATCTCATCATACAAATATATATAAAGTTTGATCATCGACATCGGCCCACCGTTTGTAACACAATAGTATGAGTACAATACGTACACTAAGCTGCCGACTTGACTTAATCGGGTTTAGCCCGTCATGTCAAAAGCTCGCGTAATTGTCAAGAATGGACCTATAGTGGAGCTTGAATGTATAATTATACTGCACTCCATTATGTTTTGCATGATTTTGATATAAAATTCCAATGGCAATACATACCTGATCAATCTATTAGAGTTTTTTTTTTTTTATTTTTTTTTTTTTTTGTTGTTTTCTTTATCTGTTTATTTTGTCACAATTAATTCGCTTTAACATTATAGATATATATATTAGCAAGCAATTGACAATAATAGGTATAGTATCCTTGCCAAGCCATGAATGGTCTTGAAAACGATATTTCAAATTGGGTTTCATTAGACAATTATCCTTCTCCGTTAACTACGAATGGTGATGTTGATGTTGATGGTGACGATGATGTGAACATTTTAAAATCTAATCAGCATTTTTTTGATGATCATCACCATGATCTGTCATATTCAAATAAGGAAAATGCAGAATCTTCTGTAATTGATAATTATGCTCCTCATTTAGCATATTCAATGTACGTCTCGTATTAAGGCATATATGTTTTAGGCACATTTTGATTGACAAAAAAAAATTGCAACAGAAAACAATTGATTCGCGAAATCACTGACTTACCGCCTGCCCATGCCGAACTTGTTTCTATGAGCATGACGAATCAGTTATCGGCTGCTCTAGCACTTCAGCAGCAGACCAGCTTTGGCAACATTAGTATTTACCAAAATTCCAGCATCATTACCAGGACCATGTCCATTGAGCCAATAGATCCACCTTTAAAAACAAAATTTGTAACTGAATTATCATCCGGGGGCATATCAGATCCAAGTTTTAAAGAAAACAAACCCAAGCAAAGCACCATCAGTAATGGTAAATTTCGGAAACCATCCGAGTCACGAATTCCGTTACACGAACTACATGCTCGCATGGGTCTGACTCATGACCCTGAAGAAGCGCGATCGCGTGAGCAACATATTCTTTGCTTGTTACAATCTCAGGGTTTTCCGTTAGGTTACAAAACCTGGATTCGCGATACTGATGAAGTAAGCCGGCGCAAAATTGTGAATGAAATTTTTATTCAGACCAAGTCTTCTTATAATTATGAGCCGGCATTATTGGAAGTGATTATTCGACGTGGTGCTTATTACCTTATGCAATCTCGATTGCGACGGATCAGAAGATTAAATCGTCGTCAAAAGAATTCCTCAGTTGATTTTGTCGCGTTAGGCATTAATAATCCTTCTGCTGGCGGTTCGGAATATGATGATGAGAACGATGACGAACTCAATGAAAACGGTATCACATCAATATGACCGTGAATATTATTGCATTCATCAGTTTAACTGGACAGCTATGTATTATGTAAATAATGTAAATCCTTAGTTATGCGGATGCGCAATTAAATAAGTTTAGGTTTAAACGCGTTTTTGCACTAATTGATGTATATAATTTTAGAATTTTCACTTTCAAATATATACCACACCTAAAAATGCCAATTAACAATTTACTCCTGTATCCCATATCCCGTTACCTCTTGCCAAATTATAATCACCCCAAATAGCCAACAAAAACATATATAAAATATATATTTTTTAAGAAAAGAATTGCCTCTGACTAATCTGTTGAAACCGAGTGACTAACGAATCTTCATGCAAGACCTTGTGTCGAAACAATTTTTTTGCAACTGGAGTTGAACGATCAATCGATATTTTTTCCAAACGAACATATTTGATCATATTGCGAGAGTTAAATGTATACGAATAATATCCAGGATCAACACAAAAATGCAAGTCGCTCCATTGACTTTGATATTTTTCATCATCGCTGCCGACGCCGTTGTGATCAGTTAAGGAGTAAGCCACAACCGGCAGGCTGATTGTGGTCACGTGCACTTCTGTTGGCAATGACTGTGTAATGAACGATTTGGCATGCTTATGCAAGTCCTGCTCTTCCCCTGATAACTCATTATACACATCCTCAAGAGTAATGTTGACTAGCGGCCAGGTATAGTCAGAATCGTCAACAGACTCGTTACTCATGACTTTAGGCACCGATGATGAAATTCTGAAAACCACGTTAGACGTGTTAGAGATTATTGCCAAGTCGAGGCACCAGTACACGTTAAACCTGCCAGGTGGCACTCTCAAATGCGCGTTATACATGTTTCTGAAAGTGTACAGCCTGCCCGGTCGAACCCGTCTAAGGAGAATTCCCGGGTCGTCGCTATCGATTTGGTTGACGTTCGGCATAGATGACAAAGAATCATAGTCGACCCTCCATTGTCTCATCATGGCATTGGCAATGTCAAACCATGAAATTTTGCCATGATTCTCTGCATAAATAAATTCAGCGTATTCCAAACCTTCGTCCTTAAGCTCATGCCTCACTCGATCGATCCAGACGAGGCTGCGCGATTGCAAGCATGAGCGAGCGCGTCTGCACGTGCTTGCCAGGGCAGCCAGATCACGAAGAGTAGATTGTTGAAAAATCAGATCAAGCAGTTCCCAAGGTAAATCAAGCAACTGAAGACGTCGCGTCATGATCTTCGCCCCTGTCGTGATGCTGAACGAGTAATAGAATTTTGAACATGAGTTGCTTGCTGTTGGTTTTAAAAACTGCAGTACAAATACAGGTTAGTGAGATTCATATATTGATGAAACATGCGTTATCCGGTACAAGACCCGCGGCGGGTGTTGTACTACCACGGTAATGATTGAACGACGCCATCGGGATCCGCATTCGCCGGCAAGCACTTCCGCCAGTAGCCGCCAGACATCCCAATGCAAGCTCAATCATGAAACACAAAAGGCAATCCGGGGTAAGAAACACTACGTCTGACTCTGGGCATCATCACCATCTCCAAAGCCAATTCCCATCCCCACGAGTCCTACTTCCCAGTTCTTCGTTTTTGCTCGCTTTTCCTCACCCCTTTTCAGCTGGTGCTGAGCTAGGCCGCCGTTTTGTTAACCCTAAAGCAATAGCCCTAGTTGACAAGGAGTAGCCCACTTTTGGACTTAGGGCTCAACCACATGAACTCGTGCCGGATCCGGATCCGGATCCCGTAGGGGCGGAAGAGTTCTATTTTGCCACGACAAAAAAAAATTTAACCTTTTAAAGCGCCTGTATAGGAAGAATCATTGGATTACTCACTACAATCCCGGTCAATTAATCTTAAATACCAGAGCACATTTCCTCCACAATTTTTTTTTTTTTTTTTTTTTTTCATTTTGTTTTACTCTTTTTTTTCTCCAGTGTACCTTGTCATCAACAACAATGGCCTTATCGTCTGATACCGAGAAGGTTACGGACCAGGCTTCTCTTTCGGGAACCTCTACCGAACGCGTACAAATAGAACTCGATGCCTTGGCTGCCGAGCTTGGCGTTAATCAGCGCAAGCTGCTGTGGAAGATTGACCTTCGGCTTGTGCCCATGCTTTGCATTCTTTATCTTCTGGCATTTTTGGATAGAGTGAACATCTCGAATGCCACATTGTTTCACCTAACTACTGATCTTAAACTTCGGGGACATGAATACAATACCGCTCTTACCATTTTTTTTGTTCCTTATATTTTGGCAGAGATTCCTTCAAACATTCTCATGAAAAAGCTGCGACCTCATACATGGCTCTCCATCTGCATGTTTTTCTTTGGCTTGGTCACTTGTCTAATGGGCCTTGTTCAAAACTATTCCGGTCTTCTTGCAACCCGTTTTTTTCTCGGCTTGTGCGAGGCCGGCATGTTTCCGGGATGTTTTTATCTTATCGCAATGTGGTATGTTCGTGCTGAGGCTCAGAAACGTTATTCATTTTTTTTCGCCTCCACGACCCTTGCTGGTGCGTTTGGCGGTCTGCTTGCGTCTGCTATTGGTCTACTTGAAGGCCACCGAGGTTATAACGGTTGGCGATGGATTTTCATTATTGAAGGTGCTGTAACCGCCGTGGTTGCGGTTATTCTTTATTTCCTTATTGCCGATTTTCCCGAAGAAGCCAAATTTTTGAACCCAAACGAACGTCAGTTCCTGAAAGCCAAACTGGCCATTGACGTTGGTCATTCTAATTTAGAACACAAGACCACGTGGCACGACGTTAAGCAAATTTTCAAGGATTATAAAATCTTCACCGCTGGATTTATGTACTTCGGCCTTATCGTGCCCTCTTATGGTTATGCTTATTTTGCGCCCACGATTCTTAAGCTTTTGAAGTTGCAAGTTATTGAAACCCAGCTTCATTCAGTACCACCATGGGCTGCCGCATTTGGAGCTTCCATGGTGTCTGCCATTTTATCGGATTATTTTAAACATAGATATTTATTCACGTTGGGATTAACCGGCATTGCAATCACTGGGTTTGGTATCTTGCTGGGTGTTCATGACAATACGCATACTCAGTATGCGGCTCTTCATCTGTGCGCATTAGGATTATACTCTGCCATGCCGATTATTGTTTGCTGGACCACGACGAATTTAAGTGGCCATACTCGTCGTGCGATTGGAACTGGTTGGCAGGTTGGGTTCGGAAACATTGGAGGCATTATTGCCACTTTTTCATTTTTGGCAGCCGATGCGCCCAAATACACAAAAGGTTATGCGATTTGCCTTGCGTTTGCTGCCCTTTCTATGGTTTCATGTTTGGTGTACCTTTTGGGTATTATGAAGGAGAACCGGGACCGCGCTCGCGGTGTTGGATTAGAGAATTGGGAAAGTCTTAGTGACGAAGAAAAGGTTTTAAGAGGTGATAATAATCCTCATTTCAGGTATCATTATTAAAAAAGAAGGGGATTTCAGTATTTTTTTTTTTTTTTTTTGGTTAAGCAGTATGATTTTTTTGGAACTGTTTCGCATGACGCATTATAGGGACGTTTTATATATAAAAATGGAAATGTAATATAATTAATGTACTAATGGATAGAAATGTATAGATCTATGGATTGTGTTTATTATTAAGTCACATTATCATATATACCTGAGGGCGAAAAGGGTTTACAAATTATTTCAGTTGACTGAAGTGTTAAAGTTGTATTCTAATAATATACATTTTTAATTTAATTAATCCATTGATGAAAAAATTGGAGGCGATTCAAATCTTGTCAGACGAAAGGGAGTGGTTGGATGATTTGAGCTTGTCATCTTCCTTTAATTCTTGCTGTATGCGTTCCATGCGGTCCTTGGTTGCTTGTCCTTCATTGCCACCCCACAACTTATCCATTTCTTCAATCGGCACACCTTTAGTCTCAGGCAGGCATAACCAAACATAAAAGAATAAAAATAAGGTGAATCCAAAAAAGAAATAGAACGTGCCAAACGTGATATGTTTCATCATGATCGGCGTAATCAAGCCAATAACAAAGTTGGAGATCCAGTTTGCAGACACGGCAATGCCCATAGCTTGCGCGCGCACTCCAAGCGGAAAAATCTCAGATGGGTAAATCCAACCGATGCAACCAATCGAATAAGCAAAATTGACAACAAATATCCATATAAAAACGGCAGCGGCCCAACCGGCACCAGCATGTTCGGCCCATGAATTTCGATAAACGGCGTAGATCGTAGCTATGATCAAATGACAAGCCGCCATGCTGCCGGCACCGATCATTAACACTGGTTTGCGACCAAACAAATCGACTACGCCGATTGCCGGGATGGTTGCAAAAACATTGATGATGCCGATAACTCCAGTTGCCAACAATGGGATCGTGTTGCCAGAAAGACCAATGGCGGCAAACATCTTGGGCGCGTAATAAATAATGGCGTTAATACCGGTGAATTGTTGCAAGAACTGCAAAAAACAAGCCACAAACAATCGTTTGGCAAGATGTTTTTCGACGATGAGCTCTTTGTACTGTTGATATGTACGTTGCAATGCGGACTTGGCGTCTGGGAATTTCTCTGCAATCGTGAGTTCGTCAAACCTGGCACCAGCCTTGATTTGCAAAAGTTCTTCATGAACGATCGGATGATCAGTCGGGAGCTTGCGCAGACGGGCAAGCGTTAACAATGCCTCGTCATAACGTTTAACCTTGACTAACCAACGTGGTGAAAATGGTAACATGAAAATAGAACCTGCCAACAACAACAACGATGGTAAGGCTCTCAGTGCAAAAGGCAATCTCCAAGCAGCAGTTGATTGTCCGCTGCCGGTACCACCAATATGTTGAGTGCCAAAATCTAACCAAAATGAAACCATGATTCCAACCGCGATCGCAAATTGCTGCAATGTTACCGCGGAGCCTCGCAAATTTGGTGGCGCGGTTTCACCAATCCATAATGGCACTGCCATGGAAACCTGACCAATGCCAATACCTCCAATAAATCTGCCCACAAACAACATAGCAGTGTTGACTGCACCAGCTTGAAGACCAGTTCCGATTAAAAAGGCAACGTTAGCAAATGCGATTGAGTAACGACGGGAATATTTATCAGCGATCGGAGAGTTGAGAATGGCACCAACAAAGGCACCGAGTTGCATAATTGAAACAACCCATCCTTGTAAGTCACCGTCTCCACCGACACGAGGAAACTTTGTCTCGAAATCATGCATAACAAGCACGCCGGAGATTACTCCTTGATCATAACCAAATAAAAATCCGCCTAGGGAAGCAAATAGTGAAAGGCCAAAAATGTTGGAAGATTTCAAAAGTCCACGGAAGCCACTTGGACCGTAAGCATTGTCAAGGTCAATCTCAAGCGCTTCAGCTTCAGCTTCAGGGTCTCGAATAAATTCGGATTCTACCTTCTCACTGGCTGGAGAGATAGTATCTGACATTTTGAATTGAATGAGCGGTCCAAAATCAATCAAAATTAAGTGAGGAAACAAGGGAAGAAAGAAAAAAAAAAAGAAGGAATGAAATGAGCAATACGATTTAAAAAAAGAAAGACAAAAACGAGCGGGCCAACCCAGAATAAAAAAGGCTGCCGGGCCTATATTTCAATCCGGCCTGCTTTGCTGGATTGTATATCGGTCGCACTGCAACCGCGCCGGCACTTATTTTTTTCCATTGCCACACTACACACTACACACTACACACTACACAATAACCGAGTTGAAAATATTGTTTTAATATTTATTCAATTAAATTTTTATATTACAGGATTTTCAATTCATTGTAAGCTTCCTGCTATATTTGTTTTGCCCATCGGAGATTAGTATGCAGCAACATTGTTTCCCTTTTTTTTTTTTCCTTTTTCGTCTTATTGTGTGGATTCGCAAAATGAAACGCCGCGCGCACTTTAATTTTTCCGGTTATTGTTTAGAGTCATGCATTGTGTGGTTATATTAGGCGTATCGGAAAAATATTTTTGCGCAAAATAAAACTTTAAATCCAGTCTATACTAAACGCCAACGAACTCGCCACGATGGCCTTACTTAAGGGACAAGTGCAAGCCAAGTAATAAAATGACAAACAAAATTAAGAGAATTACAGTTCAATCCATTTTTTTGCAGTTAATAAATGCGTTTGGAGAGTGTTTGGCTTGTCTTCGCATGTAAAAGGTCCGACGGGCAGTCGACGCGATGATTGTCTGATTTAGTATTTATACCTTCACGCAGAACTATAAAAAAACATTGCACTTCTATGTTTTCGAATGTTGGTGTGACTTGTAATTTAAGTCATACAATATGCCAAACCAGTTACAGGAAACCCTCGATATAATAAGATAAAGATGAGAGAAATATATGCTTCTTATACCGAATGCCCATGCAGTTTTGCATTTATGCATTAAATTTAATGACATCTTTAGTTCACACAAAACCTTAAGTCATTCTCTACTTTAATATATTTTGAAACCATTCGCGAAGATCTTTTTGTGATGCGTGAGGCTTGCCTTTCTTTCTTTGGCGCAGTGTATCTTTTTCAGCCAAAAGTAATTGTTCTTCGTTTTGGTTTTGTGCTTATAGGACAGGACGACTATTTTCATCCTCATATAATAAACATACATACTGCTTACATATTCTGGAGTCTTATAATTGGTTATTGATTCTGGAAAGATGCCAAGAATACAGACTGTAGCTGCTCTTTTGAATGAATATAGGAGTCTTTCTTGATATTGTAAGATTTCTAAAATATTAGCAGGATCTAATAGTTAACGAAAAATCTTCTTCTTATTAACTACATGGAAAAAAAAACCTTATTAAATTGAGGTTCTTCTTACAACGGGCTTACGATATCGAGATAGAAACTTAAATTGGATTTGCCACTTAAATAAGCCAATGTAGGTATGTTATTGGAAAACAAGTTTTCATTCCACTTAAGCCTTCATCCGATGTACCAATTCTATATATCATCACTGAAAATATCGAAACCAAGGTGCTTTTGCTTGAAAACTACTTTTTATTTAAACTTTGGCGTAAAATGCTGGAAGGCACTGGAAGGCACTGGAACCTTCTAAAACTGTGTTTGCCATGCCGTTTTGCGGGCGAAATTCAATTTTAAGCAAAAATGCAGCGTCAACGCATATGCATATATGCCACATACGTTTAAAAATTTGTAAATTTACACAGTAAGTGAAATTTTCTACAATAGTTCCGCCACGCAATTAAGTCATCTTAATCAACAAATATATTTTACTAAAAGTAATTCCATTTACTTTCCATTCATTTACTTTTATAAACATTTAATTATCCAGGAAATTTTTAATTATACTTAGAATGAGTGTTTCTGTTGGTATTGATATTGGTAATTCCAATACCGTCGTTGCCGTATGTGATCAGTTTTTTTTTTTTTTTGGAAGTCTCGAATCGATTCACTAATTGTTTAAAAGGTTGCTAGAAATAGAGGTATCGACGTTATTGTCAACGAAGTTTCAAATAGATCTACCCCGTAAGTTTGAATTTTTACTTAAAAATTTAATTGGTTTCTAACAATCAAAATAAAAGATCGCTTGTTGCATTTGGCCAGAAGAGCAGGTTCATTGGTGAATCTGCAAAGACACAAGAAATCACAAACTTGAAAAACACGATCGGTTCATTAAAGCGTATTTTGGGCCGGACATATAATGATCCCGAAGTTGAATATGAAAAGAAATTTATCCCCGGTCAGGTTGTTGATGTCAATGGTCAAGCAGGTGTTAAGGTCAGATACCAGGGTCAGGACGCTACGTTCACTGCTACCCAGCTCGTGGCTTCATATCTGTCTAAGATCAAGCAAACTTCTTCAAATGAAATCAAGGCTCCGTTGAACGATGTCGTGTTTTCCGTTCCGGTTTGGTACACTGATGCTCAGCGACGGGCCCTTATCGATGCCGGTCACATTGCCGGATTGAATCCTGTAAGATTAGTTAACGAAAACACTGCGGCTGCCATCTCATACGGTGTTTTTCGAACTTTTTCCGAGGGTGAATCCAAGAATGTTGTTTTCATCGACATTGGCCATTCATCATACTCTGTCACGGTTGCCAACTTTAAGCAAGGTGAACTCAAAATCTTGTCATCTGCTTATGACCTTCATTTTGGTGGTCGCGAATTCGACTACTCGCTTACTCAATTCTTTGCTGATCAGTTTAAGGAAAAGTATAAGATTGACGTGCGCGAAAGCCCGAAGGCATACTCTCGTGTGCTCACTCAAGTTGAACGTCTCAAAAAGGTTTTGTCTGCCAATGCGGTTGCTCCGCTCAACATTGAGTCCGTCCTGAACGACATTGACGTTTCTTCTGCTCTCAAGCGCGAAGAATTTGAAGAACTTGCGAAGCCTTTCCTTGACAGGTTGATCGCGCCCATTGAACAAGCCATTAAGGAATCAAAACTGTCGATCAATGATGTTGATTCTATTGAACTTATTGGTGGATCTACTCGCATTCCATCCATCAAGGATGCTATTTCCAACTACTTCAACAAGCCATTATCGTACACTCTTAATCAGGACGAGTCGATTGCTCGCGGAAGTGCGTTTGTTTGCGCGTCGCACTCGCCTACCTTGCGAGTTCGTCCATACAAGTTTGAAGATGTTAACCAGTACTCTGTTACTTTCCAATGGGAAGCTGTCGCTGACGAAGATTTGTCGGAGCTTGAAGTATTCCCTCACGGCAACCCGGTGCCGTCTACCAAGATTGTCACCTTGTTCAGAGGCGAAACGTTTGAACTTGAAGCCAGATACACCACTCCAGAACAACTTCCAGGTGGACTCAACGCATGGATCGGAAAATGGACCATCAAAGGTGCCAAGCCCAATGAGAACGGTGACGTTCCTGCTGTTAAGATTCGTCTCCGCACTGATCACTCGGGACTTGTCACCATTGATTCTGCTTACACTGCCGAGGAAGTTACTGTTGAAGAACCGATTGAACCTAAGGAAGGTGAGGAAGACCAGCCTGTGAAAACCAAAACTGTTAAGAAGTGGGTTAAGAAGGATGTGTTGACCATTATTCATGGTACTACTGCATTGGATCAGTCGGTTAAGAACGAGCTTATCGAGAAGGAGAATGCGATGGTAGAAGATGACAAGCATGTTGCCGACACTGAGGACAGAAAGAACGCATTGGAGGAATACATTTATGATATTCGTGAGAAGATTGAGGACAAGTACGCCAGTTTTGCCAGCGATGCCGAGAAGGACAAGCTTAGGGGGTTATTGCTTGCCGCTGAGGATTGGCTTTATGGTGATGGTGAGGATGCCACAAAGGCTCAATACATCGCCAAGTATGAAGAGCTTAATGCCATTGGTGGCGTGATTAAGGGTAGATATTTCCAAGCCGAGCAAGAAAAGCGTGAAGCCGAACAACGGAAACGTGAACAAGCGGAGCAGAAGCGTCTTCAAGAAATACAAGCAAAGCTTCAAGAACAACGAGCTTCCAAGGAAGCCGCTGATGCTGCTGCTAATGGTGGTGAACAAATTCAAGTTGATGAGCAACCTGAAGTTGATGCTGAGATGAGAGATGTCGACTAATAAGAGGAGATTTTTTATGGATTTAGAAAGAAAATTCATTTCCTTTGGCATAAGGAAGGAAACAAAGTTGGAGGAATATGAGTATAGTTAAAATCTACCGAAAACGGATGTTTTATATATATGTTGTATTCATGTATAGATGTTAAAGATAATTGTTTGCTAAATGAGAATGAGCCATGCCTCGGTAAATATTAGAGTCAAGTCTGAAAATATGAGTAAATTTTACTTATAATAAAGAATGTAGCATAAGGTTAGCTTAAATTTCGGTGTGATAGGTCAGGCTTTGTAGCCAAACGCTTATATCCTTACTCGGCGATTAGTCTTACTTCTATTTTGTATTTTTTTGGTTGTGATTGTATTATTTTTGATGCTATTTGGATTTTTTTGTCTTTTCTGGAAGAGCCGAATTCTATGTACAGAGGATAATTTTTCTTTGATAAAGGAAAGAAAAACTAGAAGATGAGTCACGGTTTACCGTTCATTTTGAATACATATAATTTAATACATCGATTGTTTTACTATTTTACTCTCCATTATCATTCCGTTAGTGATCATGGCCATCGGTCGTTTAGCAGAATATGACAGACATTCTGAGTAGGGAAGATATTTATAAAATATTTAAGTATGTGAAATTTCTTAACTATTTCGAGATTTCATGCCAACATTAAATAAAAATCAAGCGAGTGCAGTAAATTTGCGCACCGCGTTACAAATTAATTAATTATTACACCAAGATTGAGCGCATTTCTCAACCGGTCCTCTTCAGAAAATGCCACTATATCTCCGTCGATTGAATTTCGATCACGATAAACTCCATTTACGGCAAATGATAATCCATACAAACAATCAATCGATACGTCAAACTTTGACAATGGATCAAGCAATCCTGGATAAATATTGAGACAATCTTCCACTCTCAGGTACCTAATTGGTGATGCGAAATTGGAATAATCAATTTCGGAGATAAGAGATTCAGTGGTAATGAATTCCCGGTGACCATGAAAATTACATAGATGAGTAAGCTTTAGCAAGGCCAAGAATCCATCACGATTGACATAGTCTGACCCAGTTACGGTAAAATCGGCTAAAAATGCTAACTTGCTAAACTCGGCCAACGCATCATCACCGACAAGGGATCCAACCGCGAGCACGCGCAAATTTGGACAATGCCAAACGATTGCTTCAGCAAGTGAATGATAATTTGATTTATCATCTTCGTTAACGAAGTATGCGATATCATCGGTCATGAAATCAAACACGGCAGATACGAGTTCAAGGTGCGTTAGCAACTCAGGCGTGACGCAATTGAGCAAGCCAGATACTTGCCATGCGGTAATATTCCAGCACCGCGAAATAACAAATTTTTCAACATTCCCATATTCAGTCCCGCCAAACGTGAACTTGACATCACCTGATATCGGTTGATGCGAATTTAAGCAAAGATCATTTTTTTGTGGTTCTTGCTCAGAGATGACATTGCTTGTAACCGAGATACTGGGACTGAGATTTGTGGAATCAAGAATTAGTCGTTTGCAAGACGGCGGAAATTTTGGCATGCGATAAATGGTCGTGTTTAAAATTTTGATATCTTCAAGATATTGCATTCCTGAAAGATCCCATTGGGAATTTCCGGTTGATTCTTCCCAATTGTATGTAAATTCTAATCTTATAAGGCACAGTTCAAGCAGTGTAGGAAACATGCAAAGTAATCTCCACATGTCATTACCAGATACCCAAACCCGGCGACTGGTGTGAAAAATATGTGATCTTAATAATGAATTTACCGAATTCTGTTCTTCACTTCCAATTTTAAACCGTTTAAGACTAGGCAAGCAAACATTGGTCTTATGAACAACTTGAAAATTAATGCGATAATTGAACAAATCATGTTCATCAGCGTAGAAATGCAGATATTCCAGCACCGTAAATTGACAATATGAACGGCATAGATGGGTGACAAAATTTGGTGAATCCTTAATGTTGACTTTCAAACTTGTAAGATTGTTAAAAACTGGCTTTTGAATAGCAAGAAATTTTTTGTCCAAAAAAGTAAAAACCTGGCAACCTTGAAAATTTAATTCCTTGGCCGATAACAAGTTGTCCCCAAGCCTGATCAGCAAACAATTTTCCTTTGATTCGAATATTTCAAGTTTCTGTATTAGATGGCTTTCATCAAGTTCGAGATTAAATGAGACTTTGCAAAACTGATTGTGACCATAACGTGAAGATGTGATAAGATAATACCATGATCTGCTCAGGAATTTGAGAACGGCAAGGTCAAGAAAATCGAGATAAGCTAAAATCCTGTCGCTTAGTTCAAGCGGCAAAACTATTACAGGGTCCATTGACTTAATCAAATTATTACTTAATATTACTTTTCATGAGTTTTTTTTCTTCTCATTAATAGTAAACTGTTCTGCAAATCATGTATTAAATATACCTTGTTATATTCGTTCTGCTTGAGGGTTTAGTCGGGGTAAAAAATGCGGGGCAATGAGGGTCTTGTGCCTATGACGTCACCACCTGGCCCCTGAATTTTTGTCGCGACAAGCTACATATGTTCAATTTGTATGGTCTTAGTCAATTTAAAACATATTTCACTGGTTATTCTAAATGGAAATTTGCACATTAATCAAATCATAATTAAATAACTCGTAAGTCAAAAGTTCAAACTACTTCAGGGTGCTGAAAATAAATAGCGTTGAATACAATTAGCATTGGAAAAAAAATAATAGAGTACAAACTATGCAAATCCTTTCTTTAAAAAAAACCTTTTTAGGCCTGCTCAACATCTTCTGGTTGATAATCATTCGGGGGTAACTTGACATCCTTTTTGCCACCTTGCGTGCCTACTTTTAAAAATACTGATCCAATAAGACCACATGATGAAACAGCCAATCCAAACCAATACGCAGATCGATAGCCTTCATGTAGTATTTCGGCAGATTGATTTTCAATATCGTTTCCGATCCGAGAAGTCACAATAGCTGTCGATGCAGCTATTCCTATTGACCCTCCTACTTGCATAACCACATTGAAAATGCCTGCTGCCGTGGATTTAAGATTTGGCGGTACTGCTGACAATGCCACCTGAATGATTACGTTGGCGGCTAAATCGGCTCCTATAACACAGATACATAAGGCCGGGAATGCAAATGCCCAATATGAAGCGTGAAGTGGTTGTAAAGCCCACAGCAAAGATGCGATCGTAAACGCGGACATGGCAGTCATCATCAAAATTCTGCCTGGAATAAGGTGCATGGTGAATGCAGCAAACACGTTGACAAGTAAAGCAGAAATTACTTGTGGGCATATAGCCGCCACAGTTAAAATGATGCTGTAATGTCGAATGTTCTGGAAGTACATGGGGGAAAAATACATTAAAACACCTTGGAAGGTCATCCATCCAAAAAAGACCAATAACATGCACTTCAACAGAGTTGTTAGAACAAAAATAAACCAGCTTAAACAAAGAAGTTAAACTTACAAGAGCAAATCCGGGGAATTTCCAAATGAACATTGGCATTAACGGCTCTTTGGCACCATAAGTTTCCCATAGTACAAATGAAACAATGGTAACAAATCCAATGATTAGAAGTGCAATAATATAGGGCGTTTTCCATTTTTGAGGAGCACCTCCAGAATCTGAAATTGCAAACACAAATAATAAAAGCCCGACAATTGAAAGCGCGACTCCGACATAATCAAGTTTTTTCAAAGTTTTCATTATTTTTTTCCAATCACGGTTAACAGTTTGCAATTGGGTTTCACCAGAGATCTTGGCAATATGATTTGCAATGCGAGTACATTCTTCATCAGATGGCACGACAAAGTAAACCAGCACTGTCAAGATGCCATAAACTATGGCAAGAAAAAACAAGATGGAACGCCAACTTATAAATTGACTACAAATACCAGACACCACAAGCCCAGATACAAACCCAATCGGGGCTCCTGCAGCATAGCCAGCCACGGCATGATTCTTGCGCTGACCTGGTTGATAGATAATCCCTAGCATGCCCATTGCCGAAGGAGCTGCAACAGAACCGCCAATGGCTTGCAAACCTCTAAGAACGTCAAACGCAATATGAGACTTCATAAACCCTTGAAGAAGCGCAAACACAGCGTAGTATAGAAGAGCAAGGTTTAAAGCCCACTTGCGACCGATAATGTCGCTTAGTCGAGCCATTAAAAGCAAAAACGACGCAGCCACAAGGGAGTAAGAGGTGACGGTCCATGATAGCTGTGAACCCTGAATACTAAATGACCTTGAGATATAGGGCAATGCTAGTTGAAGTGCGCCCTGGTTCATGCTGTTTGTAGCTTG
This sequence comes from Lipomyces japonicus, assembly GCF_038497905.1. NCBI lineage: Eukaryota > Fungi > Ascomycota > Lipomycetes > Lipomycetales > Lipomycetaceae > Lipomyces > Lipomyces japonicus. The sequence goes on along the minus strand of NW_027117851.1, from coordinate 14,317 downwards.
CGCAAACGTGAGCAGGACGATACATAGGACTTCATGAGTAGTCGAACGAAATACCAGTGGTCGTTCTTCAGAACCTGGAATGCGAGCGTCCAGGTCAATATCTTGATTAGAATGTACGTGGTCAAATGATTCAACTTTTTTTTCTGCAGCCGAAAAAGAAGAATTTTTTCCCGTATCGTTTTGCGACGATAGGTCGGGGTTGCTAATCTGCACAGTATTCAGTTCCTGAACTGAAGGTCCCGTCATGTCGGTCAAGTAAACTAGTTAGCCGAGATTAATGTACAGAGAGCGGTGAATTTTATTGAAGCATGCTACTCTACCATATGCCATAGTCGCAAAGAAGTCAGTCAGCACGACATTCAGTGAGAGATTAATCGAACTGACAATTTTGATAAAACTCATCTGCGCCGCCAAACTCCGTTGGGCAATTAACTCCTTAATTTGTGCTCGCCCGAGCTTCCGAGAAAAAAAATGACGTAATCAATTACGTAATTCAAAGTCACGCGTTTCTTGATCTATTGTGCTCCAACTAGCAACTAACTATTGCACAATGGTCACACAGCTGCGCCGGTGATGGACCAGCACCAGCAGACCCCAAGCTATTCTGATCGCTGGACCCTCACGGCGCCGGCCCGCAAGCCGTCAGTTCCGACGCTTCGTCGTGGGCATTCCGCACTTCGATCTTCAGTGGCGTCGACGACGTCCGCGACGACGTCTGCACGATCGATATTCTCAACACCTGAAACTTCACGGACGACGATATCTTATTTGCCTGCTACGGTTACCACTCGGTCCCCAAAATATCGCGTTAGCAATTTACATCATAGTGCAAAGTCATCTACCCCTCAATCTTCTGGCAGCAATGGTGGTAGTGGGGCCAAGTTTTTTTACGCAAACGCGGATAAGTCATCCACGGACTCTGATTCTACTCACACATCCAGGCCAAGCCCGTCGGAGACGAAGTCGTCACACAAGACTTCGACTGTACGAATATGTCGATCGCGGTCGCCATTTTCCAAACCACAATTACAATCAGCGGTGCCAAAGTTTGTGTATGCCGATGGCAAGGAAGAGGTTCTGTCACCGCGCAAGCCAACATTATCACCGGATACGGTTACATCAACGTCAACAACCTCAATTACTTCATCGACATTAATACGACGGTCGGCGAGTCCAACTCTTTCTAACGTTTCCTCCGCATCGTCGACTGATGGCTTGGTTGCTGTTAATGAGGATTCGGCTCGCATTCAACGAAAGATTATGGATCTAGAAATTTCAAATACCAGTCTGCTAGCAATAAATCGTACATTGGAAAAGCAGTTTCGTTCACAATCAAAAGAATTTCGTGGACTTAAACGATGGGTTCAACGACAATATGGTGAGTATGAAATCGACCATCCGTCTGAGAGCACCGATGATGAAGATTATGATTTATCTTTTGTCGCTTACAAAGACTTAAGTCACAAGGTGTCATTAGGAATTGGAAAAGAAGAGCAAGATGTCCTAAATGCGTCTAGAAAAGTTAATGATGGTATCAGCCGATGTCTTTTTTTGACCGATGGTTTGCTCAAAGAAGCAAGAACAGCCTTAGAGCGTGAAGTCGAGAAAAATGACCAATTTGTAGGTAGAGTTTTGCGATATGATGAAATTGATGATTATGACGCTGCTCAGTTATTGATTACAGAAGAGTTTAATGATAAGGAATCGAAGTAAATATTACTGTACTTGGCTTTTATTTACTTTTTTTTTCAATTTTTTTTCAGTTGGGTTGTAAAATATGGGTATCTTGCTCGGTTGCATATGAGTTTTTTTATTGGTAATATAGTATAGATTTACTAGAAGTATTTTAGCATGCAAATTAAGCACATAGTTGTTGTTTTTGTATTCAATATGCCTGTGGTTTCTGTATAGGTACCAATCCATGCGAGTATTATGACCTAATCATTATCATGTACGCTTACTCATTTGTCGAATATTTTGCAGTTTCAGCCATTTTAAGAATATGGTCCTATTTTATCTTTTCGTTATGTTTTGTAATGGCGAGTTCTAAGCTCGATATATTTTTCGATTATTTCTAGTACCACCTAATTATTTGAATCCCACGCATTGTAACGGTGTGGTAGAACGAGAACGGTAATTATACAAGTTTACTAAACGAACGTGTGACGGTGAACTAAAACTTGTTTCTTATTGATACGACAAGAACCAAACACTCATATTTATAATTCTCTCTTCCCGTAATATATTTATCCTTATCGTCCTATCATGGTACATTATTATTCGTACCTGTATGACACAACGCTACCCCTCTTTATGTACCATCTCCATATCATAATTATTCCTTTGCTTATTATTTCTTTAAATATATACTGCATGATTACTGCCTAGTGATACCTATGCGCAGATCCATCCTCTTGGAAAGCTGCAGATGACGAAATAAAGCCGAATCGCTACTTCATTAGTTATTGAATGCTGTTTCTGGAATTTCTAAGTGTAACCAAGGTGGCAGTTAAGGAGGCACTCTGGGTAAGGGCGCAATTTTGTTAAATTTTTAGAGTTTTTCATTTTTTTATTTTTTTTCAATTTTTAACAATTTTTAACAATTTTTTGTAATTTTTTTTATGTAATCAGTTATTTTTCTGCCTCGCTATAGTAAGATATATCTGGTAGAAATATTTGCTTCTTATATCGAGTTATTACTATAGGAAGTTACCCAACAGTCTATGCAGTTTTGCATTTATGCATTAAACTTAAGGAAATGTATTAATGTAAAGCTTTTTAAGTCATACTGGCTGATTTCCAAACTGCTTCAATGATTACAGGGCACTTTTGGAATCCTTCTGTTGTTCATTAAACAACTGCAAAATTTTGTAGGCTTCATGAGCCATTTTTCCTTGAAATCAAAGGTCTATCCTCCATTTCCTCATCAGACTCTTCACTTTCAGGCTCAAATTGAGCGAGAATAAAGGCTTCTATATCCTTAGGAGGTTCTTCAGAAGTCGCACCCACCGGGTTGAGAAATGAATGTATATCCATAATATTCTCAATATGCGAGCTGAGACAACTCAGATAATCCCCTTTCAAGATCTTTAACCATGTTCGGATCTAAGCTATTGTCATAAAAGGTTGATATGGTTTGTGGTGATATCTGCCTCTTCCAGACATCTATTCCCCGACGTATGGCCTGGAGTATATTCATGGTTTTTAATGGATCCTTCTTGTTCTTATACTCCTTTAGCATGTACCGGACCCAATGCTTTTTCCATAATGCCTTCCAAGAGTTTATTATCCCTTGGTCCAGAGGTTGGAACCTACTGGTAGATTGGCTGGTAGCCATATAATATCTGTATAATCCAATGGGTGATCACTGGAGTTAATTCGGTTTATGGCTGCTTCATGCCCCAAAAAATTGTCTATCAAGAGAACCACTTTTCGACCACGCATACGATTGTCAAACCATCGAAGCCACTCTTCAAAAATTTGGCCTGTCATCCACGCCTTGGCATTACTGCGCCAGACAATATCAAAGTTGTCAATATCAACTCCTGCAGCCCGAAAAGCATGAGGTTTCTTGGTTGTACCAATAAACCATATTGGCAAGCGCTTCGATCCATCAGAATTGCAGCAAAAGTGTGCAGTGATTCGGGCTTTTTTCTTTTTTCTGCCAGGCAATGACCTAGTGGAAAGGCTTCATCCAGTACAAGGCAGTTTTATCACAATTAAAAATATTTTTGCGATCATAATCTTCCAGGGCCTCCCGTATTTTACACATTTGTGCATTGGCATAAAAAGGAGCGCTCTTCTCTTCACCATGCTGCATGTGCATCTTGATTGATTTACGATTTTGAAAATTTTGTAACCAACCATTACTGAAAGCTGGCATATTTTGGTCTTTATATATCGGAATCATGTTCCAGAATTTTTCCGCCTTTATTTTTAATACATCAGAAGTAATAATCACATTTTCTTGAACATATTCAACCCATTGGAACAAGGCATCCTCAAGTTCTGGCCAATTCTCCAGACGCCGCTTTTTAATGTTTTTAAATGACATGATAGGATCATCTAAGTTTTTGTATCTATCTGAAAGAATTTGCGAAATTGTTCCAGATGCAAGAATGTGATCAAATTTATTTTGAAACCACTCACGAAGATCTTTTTGAGACGCATGAGGGTTGTCTCTCTTTCTTTGGCGCAATGCATGTTTTTCAGCCAATGTAATTGGTCTTCGGTTTGTCTTTGAAGTAATGCCGGGTGTCATTATCGTGAAATTGAATTAGAGATGGTTGTGTAAGACTACTTTAAACGGTAAATACGTAGTTTATGAATATGCTTAGGGCCACCTCGATATAGTAAGATTTCTAAAATATTAGTAAGACCTTTTTATAACGAAAAATCTTCTTATAAGTAACTATGTAAAAACAATTATGGGAAAGAAAAAACCTTACTATATCGAGGATCTTACTATATCGAGGCTTACCATAGCGAGGGTTTACTGTATTAATACCACAATTTTTTTTTAAAAATTATTTTTGAATTTTCATTTGACACTTAGAGTTTTTTTTAATTTTTAATTAGAGCATCAGAGCATTGCACTCTGCAACAGTCACCCATTTGATAGTCAACACGCTAATTTTGAACATGCACAATGCTATTTTGTAAAAAATCAACAAAACAAATTAAATAAAATTTATACTTTGTATTGATCATCACGCATTACCTCACTAAGATTTTTCTTTTTGGTTTGGCTATTGAAGAGATCAGTCGATTCTTCCAGTGTCTGAGCCTTGGTTTCAGGAAAGAAAAAGAAGACCACCAAAAATTCAACACCAATCACACAACAATATACTATGTAATATCTCCATGAAATCGCATCCATGGCGATTGAATTGACATATCCATTATAAAGAGAAGTTAAAGCACCTGCAAGCTGTAAGATGGCCATGCCTTTTGATCTAAGATGATATGGAAGTACCTCGGTCATATAAAGGTAGGGGAGACCGAGAAGGCCAATATTGTATGAAAAAAAAAACAGAAAAATCATGGCAAGTACTCCCTGCCCAAGAGATTTCTGTTCGAAGTTGCGTTCCTGATTAATAGCTGAGAGAACAGTCCAGATAACGAAAATGACAAACATGCTTGCCGTAGAAGTCAGGAAAAGAACACGACGACCAAACCTGGGGACAATTCCAATAAGAACAATTGCGATACCCCAATTATAAATCATGAGGCCACCGTTGATAACAAGTTGCTGCGGCGCAGAAGTGATTCCAATTGATGTCAACACTAGAGAGAGATAATAGGACAGGAGACCATTTCCAGACATTTGTTGCATGAATGGCACCATGAAACAAAGAAATAATCGACGGCGGTTCTCAGGTAACAGGAAGGCCTTATAGCTTGCTTGCTTCAGTGCCTTCTCAGCCTGGAGGGTCTGAATAATTTCCGTCAGTTCGTAGTCTACCAGGACAGAAGAATTGTCTCCTTCTGCATGATACTTGACAAAAAACTTGCGTGCTTCATCAATTCTGTCTTGGTAAATGAGATATCGCGGCGATTCTGGTATGAAAAAACACATTATAATCTGGCATAAGGGGAAAAATCCTTGAAGAAGAGAAGGAATTCTCCACGCCCAAGTGCTATCTTCACCCATGAAGTAAGTGCCATATGTTATCCAGGCAGCAATTGTGGCTCCCATGTACCACATAATGTTGTAAGATGTGGTAAGGATACTTCTGTGTGTCGGATATGCGCACTCAGAAAGTAACGATGGTGCAGGCACAATTGAGATGGTGCCTCCCAACCCAATCAAAAGCCGGGCAGCAAAGAACATGCCGTATGACTGAGCAGCACCCTGAATGGCAGCACCGAGAATGACTATTGATGCACCAATGAAGAGGGCGACGCGTCGACCATATCTATCAGAAATATAACCCCCGACTAGAAAGGACGCAATATTTCCGAATGTAGGAGCAGCAGAAAGATGTCCTAATCTAAGTCCTTTGGGATGATCAAAGAACGTTTGCCATTGAGTCTGCGCTTGCAAACCATTTAACATGGAACCGTCAAAACCAATATTGGTTGAACTAAAGATGGGACAAATCATTAGGAAATTCAAAAGTAACAGATTTCGCCGTCTCCACCATGGCGGCAAATTTTTGGGAAGAGCATCGTCAAGTGTGATGTTGCGACGTTCGTCTGCATTCTCATCATGATTGTTAGACGCTTTTAAATCTTCGAGGTTTACCATGCTTGACATAGTGTCACGAATGAGCAAGCCCAATTTTTCTAAACAGCAAAATTTTGTTTTTTGCAAGAAATTTCAATTCTATAAAGTGACCTTATTAATCATGAGCGAGGGGGTTGAAGGAAAGGCGGAAGTACAGTTTATGTTATAGTCTCCATCTAAGGCATTCGGCTGAATTGAATGTAGAGAACTCTGTTGAGATTTCTGATTTTGCCGAAGTCTGTACAAGTCCTGATGCGTTTGAAAAAGTTAATATAATTAACACTCGTGACACTTTCGTGGGTTCAAGAAATGGAGAAACTCGGAGGCGGGGAGAGTTCCGGGGAAATTGAGGGGGAAAACCTTCTTCTCCAGCATTTAGAACCATGTGGGCCTAACCATGTTGGGACAATTCCGCGGATCGAAATTCGCGCAAAAGCTTAAAATCTGACGTTCCAGTTTGGAATGTTTTTTACTAAACTTGCACGGTTCCGCGGATTAGAACTTGCTTTCGTTTTGTTGTGTCCGGTAGATTTCAATGCAGAGATTTGCCGACAGTGGTCTCAAGCCCGAAAAAAAACTTGAATTTATTCTATGCGAATCCGGAGAGAGCGGGGGCTTCCCAAGAAGGAAAGGCCGAAACTCTTGCGGTAACTGCAGACAGAAGAAAATTAAGTATGGAAAGTTTTGAAGTGGAAATGTGTCTAATTCATATGCTAACCATATTAATTGATATGTGTAATTTGATTAACAGATGTGACGAAGATAAACCTGTTTGTAATGGTTGCCGAATCCGTGGATTATTATGCAGCTACGATGAAAAAGTTTCGCAGCCTCGTGAATCTGTCGGTGTACCAATAATAACAAACTCAGCACGAGCATTATCCATATCAACCTCATTGATTCGTGGTCAAATCTACAATGCAGAACTTTCGTTGCCAACACAAAACTTGTCCGTCTTGCCTGCAAAACACAACTTACTTCCCATAAACCTCTTACAATGGCCCGTGATGTCAAATCTATTGCCCAAATCTTTTGACGCATCGACCAATTTTATGCTTGATCTGAATAACGTTACTGACGACCAATATATTGAGTGTTCTAGAACTTACACCCAGCGGCCTACCGAGCTTGACAATTTGCTCGAAAATGAATTTTATTTAGTCTTGTACGACTCGTTTTTACGAAACACGTTCATTTGGTATCCAATCATTGACATCGACACCATTCAAAACCTATTTACTTCTGCTCGAGTGAAAAAGTCTTACAGCCCAATAGAGGGTGCTCTCATGTCCAGCATCCTTCTATTGGGTGTCGAATCTAAATGTCATTTTGACAAAGAGTCACTGAAAAATTTACAAGCGATTAAATTGAATCTTTATCATTTGTGCACTGATTGGACATTTGCTTTAATGAGGAGTGTATCACTGGAGTCTGTTCAGGGAGTCACGTTTATTGCGTACGTAATTCTTATCATTGATCACATTTGCCTTTACTAACACATTTAATAGTCTGTATGAGCTGATATCTTATAACATTACAAATGCCTATCGATTGATTTCACTTGCATGGTCAAATCTTCAGCTACTTTTCATTAGTCGACAAAATATTGGTCAAAAGCTGTACCGTGACATGGAGCTTAGATGCTATTGGTCACTCTTTACTCTTGATAGCGAAATAAGGGCTGAATTTCAGCTCGCTCCAATTGGAATCGACATTCTCGAATCCGAAATTGAGCTGCCGTTGGGAATAACTGCTAACGAAGACACCTTGAAAAAATACGGAGGGCATCTGATATGGTACTTTTTTTCAACAAACGTCGCTGGTCGCCGTCTTTTGAACCGGATCCACTCGACCATTTATGCTCAGGGTTAGTTTATTATGTACATCATGCGTGTATTTTTTTATTTCTAATTTCTAGGACCTTTGCAATCATTGCTGAAACCGGGGATTCTCATTTCCACCACCGATGAACTTGCATATCAAATTGAAATGTGGCGGTCAAACCTTCCCACCATTCTTAGTTTTCGACGTGGAGAGCAAATTCAGTCGGACTATGGCCCGGATAATTCATCTGTCGAGGAACTAAGACAACTTTATCGTCTTCAATTATGTGCCAAATATCTGAGTAGTTGTATCATAGTTAACCGGTTCTATTTGTACTACATTTTACATCCATTTGACTACGCAATTTTTGATGATGAGTTGGTAGGAGACCTGTTCTACCGTAAAGCTATGGATTGTGCGCAAGCAGAATTGGAGCTCAAAATTCCCCCGACCCCGACGAACAACATGAGCGGCTTTATTGGTCATATTAATCCCGATGGACTAACAATTAATGCGTGTTTTGCAAGAACGGTTTCACTAATAGCGATTTACTTGAGCTCTCGTATCATTAACATTGATCGAGACCTGATATTGCATAACATATCAGAAGTTATGCGTTACTATGAGACAAAGCTAATTGCAGAATCAAAGTTGGCGTGGTCGATGTATCAACTACTGACTTCAATGATTGAGAAATTGACCACGACTGGCGCCAATTACGAAATAACAAATAATGCATGAAATAAAATATTTTGACATTTATTGATAGTCACTCGATATTATTTAGAATCTTCATACAAATACTGATTCAGTTGATTACGCAAAACACAATTCTCCAGTTTCCAAGAAGCAGCAAGCTTATCCAAATCGTCTTTAGAATATCCTTGAAGAAGATCTGCATATTCGTAAGCTAGATACGACGACAATACAATCTCCCTGGTGACTCGTGTAATCTGTCGTCGGATGTTCCACAGGGGAGGATACATGACCTTGTGATATTTATCTGGAATCTCTCGCTTGAAATGTTCAAACAAGTCATCATAAAGTTTCTCAACTTCGGAGTCAGGGTTGGCACCCCAAAAATCGGCGCCAACACGGCGCTTTTTCTCAATGAAGTCGCCGAAAAGCTTTCTCCATGGAGAATCATGAGGGACATATGCGAGACCTTGAACACCGACATCCTTGTACGTCCAGAGAGACCACGAAACGTTATTGTTATTTTTGTAAATTTTCAACTGGGCCTTTAACAAGTCGTATCTCTTCTTGTTGATCACCACAGCTGCGTCGCCACCTTGAACTTCATCCTCATAGACAGGACCAAATTCACCATTCCAAACAGGAATTCCTAAGTCTCTTGCTTCTTTAACCTTTCGATCGAAGGAGCGTTGTAACTTTGTAACTTGATCCTTATTTCCCTCGAATTGCTCAAATGTAGGAAAGCCAAAAAATGAATAGTCGTGGATTGCATATACACTATTAGGCAAAGGCTCTCCAAAGCGAGTGAAATCGCCTGCGTATGTATTTCCGTCAAGAAATAGAATATGGTTTGGATCAACACTTCGAATCGACTTCTCAACCCTAACGTAAAAGTCCCATAGGCGAGTATGCTCCGGGTCGGCTGGTTCATTCAGGGGATTATATCCAGCAATCCATTTGTTATTCCTGTATCGCGTGGCAATTACAATCCAAAGTTGAATGATTCGGTCTTGGAAATCTCTGAAATCCCAAAAAAGAGCACGATGAATTCCAGAGTCTGAGTGCCAATCTTGGTTCTGTCCACCGGGGACGGTATGGAGGTCAAGAATGGTATATATTCCGTATTTTGCACAAATATTAACAATTCGATCAAGAAGCTCAAATCCACGCTCTTTAATGACAGCTGGGTTATCATCATCGATAAAATGGCGGTGGTTAAACGGAACGCGAACTGCGTTCAGGCCGTGATCTACAAGAAACTTTGCGTCTGCCTCGTCGAAAAAGTACTCGTAAAACTTGTCAAAAAAAAACTTTGTATTTTCCGTACCGAGTACTTTTTCGACAGATTTCTTGTGCTCCGTCTCGTGTCCAGGATAACCGGTAATGAAATTTTCCATGTTGAGCATACCTCCTAACCCAACCTCAAATAAAAGTAAGTAAAATGACATAATAATGATCATCATCATCATAACTTACACCCTTGAGAACTACTTGTTCGTCATTATGATCATCAACAATGATAGTACCTTTGACTTTGAGGAAAGCGCTACCGGTCATTTTTTTTTGGTGAAATTGCAAATGAAGCTAATGATTAAATGAGTAGCGAGAAAGATGACAACAAAAGTATTGCCAGAAGCTAAAGAGAAAATAGCCTTTACATATGTGTTGCAAATCGATGTCATCATCGAAACTGTGGTGCATATGATATGGTTCAATCTTTTTTTCGATTTCGTTGGCGCTGCAAAAGGTGCGTCGCGGTTGTGGGGGATTTCGGAATGATCCCAATTAGGACAACTCCGCGGAGTACGTTAAAAACTTACAACTCCTCGAAATTGAGAAGCAGAGTAACCAAAGTTCTGCAGGTGCATATCAATCAATAGTCTTTGGAATTGCAAAATGTTTTGAGTTATTTCCATTTCCACCGCGTAACATGTTTATATATCTTCTATACCTCCACTCTTTTTCTTCTCTTTGCCTCATTTTCAAAAGGAACTGTTTGACTATCTTTTGTTTTATACATATCCTTCGCAATGACTTCTAATTCAAAACTTCCTGCTGATTTTCTTTGGGGTTACGCAACAGGTAGTACACTCGCTTTCTTTTTCTCGTCATGATTTTTTATTAACGGTTTGGCTTAGCTGCTTACCAAATTGAGGGCTCTCCCGAGCTCGACGGTCGAGAACTGTCAATCTGGGACACATTCTCTCGCACACCTGGCAAAACTGAAGATGGCAAGAGTGGAGATGCCGGAACCGACAGTTACGTTAAGTGGGAAGAAGACATTGCGCTGCTGAAGGCTTATGGCGCAAATTCCTACCGTTTCTCTCTGTCTTGGTCACGCATTATTCCTAAGGGAGGAAAGAATGATCCAATTAACCAAAAGGGAATTGATCACTACAGGAAGTTTATTAAAGCGCTAAAAGCGAATGGTATAGAGCCGTTGGTCACCCTGTTTCATTGGGATCTCCCTCAAGCCCTTTATGATAGATATGGTGGCTTCTTAAATCGCAGCATTGTCGACGACTTTGTCAATTACGCCAATGTTGTGTTTGAGAACTTTAACGACCTTGTCGATATTTGGATCACAATCAACGAGCCAAATGTTGTTTCTTTTCTTGGTTACTGTATCGGTGCTCATGCTCCTGGTCGTTCAAGTGACCGGTCCCGCAGTCCAGAAGGCGACTCTCTTGTCGAGCCATTCATTGTCGGTCATAATTTACTTTTGTCTCACGCTTATGCAGTCAAACTATATCGCGAGAAATTTCAATTGCCCAACAAGAAAATTGGCATTAGCATTAACGTTAACTGGGGTGAACCCTGGGATGAATCTGAGGAATCGCGAGCAGCCTCGCAGGACTTTCTCCATTACACATGTAATTGGTTTGCTGACCCAGTTTATCTGGGTGATTACCCATCGAGGCTCAAGGAATTGATTGGTGATAGACTTCCTGCCTTCACTCCTGCCGAAATTGAAGTTGTCAAGGGTTCTTCTGATTACTTTGGTCTTAATCACTATACAACTTATTTAATTAAGAAGCGTGTCACACCATTGGAGGAAAATCAGAATATTCAGAAACTTATGGAAAATATTGAGTTATCAACTACATATCCTGATGGTATTGAGATTGGTCCACAAGCCGACTTGTCTTGGCTACGGCCGGTTCCTTGGGGATTTAAAAAACTGCTGGAGTATCTCTATGCCAGGTATGGAAAAGATATATACGTTACGGAGGTAAAGATTTTTCCATAATTTTTACTGGGTGCTTTAGGCTAACAATATTTAGAATGGCGTGATTGGCCCTAATGAGAAAAATCTTTCTCGCGAAGTGGGCCTAAATGATCAGTTCAGAATTGATTTTTTTGATCAATACTTTTCTCAGATTGTTCAATTACAGGGAATCGTACCTGTCAAGAGCTACATCATATGGTCTTTGTTGGATAATTTTGAGTGGCAGGAAGGTTACACCAGATTTGGTGTAACCTGGGTGGACTTTGATGATGCCAACCGTAGATATCCTAAAAAGTCTTCGCAACATATTAAAGAATACTTTGCAAAGGCTCTTCAGTCATAGATATCGGGCAATTGATAATATAGTTAAAGTTCGCATTTTCAAACTTCCTAATGTAGCTGTGTCCCTTCGGCGCTACAGTAGTTACGTAAACTATAGACGGTGCTCTCGTTAGCACTTCGCAATTCACAACACGAGCTCAACTACACGCCAGAGACACAGGGAGAACGAATAATGAAAAGAAAAGATTTTACGTAGGCCGGCGCGCTCTTATTTTATTCTACTTGCGCTGCTCAAAACCTATCCCTCATGTTCTCCCTAGCCAATCAGAACTCTAGTCGTGTAGCCCCTACTCCATCTGATACTCGAAGGGACACAAGATCCCCGTCTCAAAACGACTGCTCTGCAGTCGGCAAGGCCAAATGCCTCTGCCGTGCGACATGATCTAAGCGTCGTAGTTCTTTAGTCCCATTCCACAATTCGGTAGGTCGAGTTGTGAGATCTATTGGTCGGAGTAACTCCGTATTCCACGTTCCAATAACAAAAGCCCAGCCAGTGTTGCAGTCGATAGCTGTTACCGCATAACGCGCCTGACGAGCTGTAGTTGGAAATGGCCCAATAGTATCAATACCCCACCGTTGAAATCGTGCAGGGACGGACAGGGGGTGTGCTTTTATACTCAAAGGTTTTTATACTCATAATTCATATAAAAGGTTTTTATACTCATAATTCATATAAAAGGTTTTTATACTCATAATTCATATAAAAGGTTTTTATACTCATAATTCATATAAAAGGTTTTTAT
>NW_027117851.1:0-1158 GCF_038497905.1 Lipomyces japonicus | reverse complement strand
TTATACCTCCCGCGATAGCGGAGCGCCCTTCAGGGCGCACGTCTCCTGCGGTGGATCCAATTAGAGGATCAGATCCTCTTATGTCGTACGCTCAAGCGGCCGCTTCGGCCGCTTCGGCCCAATCTCGCTCTCCTGCTCTCCAGTTTGCACGCCATTCAGAGACAATTATTTACGACAATATTCCGGCAGAATTATCGGCCGAATCCATTGCCAATTCTTTCTCGGAATTCTTTAAAATTCCAGTCCAATTTTACGTCCGCCCTGACTCGAATCGCAATGTAGTCATGGAACTTCAATCTGCGGACGATGTCCGTACCGTTCTCGCGACCCCTCTCGCTGTCGAGTCGCTAAACCTTTCGCTGACAGCTCATCGCCTGGCCACCACGGCTGGATGGCCCGTCTGCAAGTCCTCCACCTTCGGGACGTCCCACTTCTTCTCACTCCTGAGATCGCTCTGGCTACTTTCGGCCCTTCCGTCGCCCCCTTCGGGGAAATCGTCGAATTACAGCGTGATATTAATCCTCGCTACCCTCTAGTCCACAACGGCAAATACCGTCTCGTTGTCAGGCTTGCTGATGTCCGCAAGCCAATGCCTCACGCCTTGGCGATCACACATAAAGGCGTTCTCACAACCATTCCGGTTCGCTTTGATCCCAAGGCTAACATCGGGGGCTGCTATTTTTGCCACTCCCCGCTACATGCTCGTCAGAACTGTACCGTTGCGCCTCAGTGCTCTTATTGTGGGTCTCGGGGACATCACTCAAAACGGTGCCCCAGTCGGCCTTGCACATCGAGTCCTTCACCCACCCCAGATGAGGCTTCAACAGCTGAAAGTGCTGCTCGCTCCACCTCAACATCATCGGCCACCGTCATCGGCGACCCTCCAACGCCGAGCGAGAGTTGCTCTGCCACATCAGAACCGGGAACCCCACCGGACCAGACCGCACTTCCTTCGGCCACAGTCCCCACTGCGCGGGCCCCTTCTCCGGTGAAGATCCCTCGCCCCACGCGAAAGCTTCCAGTGCAGCTTCCTCTTGACACGACTCCTGCTACAGCCGCTCGAAGTCCGACTCGGGGCCGCTCTACCGTTTCCAAACGCCAAGCGTCTCGGACTCCACCACCTGGCCCACCGCCTTCATCAGCCTCGCCTCGCCGTCG
>NW_027117850.1:0-100906 GCF_038497905.1 Lipomyces japonicus | reverse complement strand
GGTATTATAATTGCCACTCACTGAACATAACAATTTCAAATATATTCGTTCCACAGTACACGCAACAGCAAAAGCAAAAGCAAAAAAACTCCAATTGACACCCATTTCATTAACCCCACCTTTCTCCCAACAAAAAAAAAAAATGAATACTTTCCAACCTCATTTAATATTTCACGTCCCAAAAAAAATCAAAAAAAAAAAAAATCCAACGCAAAGCCAATACCGTAATACATATTCTTTAGTTGCCAATGTTATCTGCAGCTGATGATAACAACGCCGCAAACGTACCGACGGAACCAATTATCACGCCAGCGGCCGTGGCAGCAATGTATTTGGCCACGGACGACGACGACGACGATGACGACGGCGATGACGACAGCAACAGCGGCGACGGAGGCGGCGAAGCGATTGGCGTAACCCGGCGACGCTTTAATTGACCAAACGAAAACTTTGGTCGTGCAGCATCTTTCTCTTCTTTTTCCTTTTCTTCTTTTTCATCTTTATCATCATCATCTTCAAACTTGAACTTTCGCTTCGTGCCGCGCAATAATACTTGCTCCTGAATGAAAAATTCAGCTGCGCCCATCGCATTTTCCACCTCGTCTTCATCAAAAGAAAACTTAGGCTGTCCAGCATCTTTTTCTTTTTCTTCTTCATATTGTTCTTTCTGTTCTTCTTGTTTTTCTCGCTTTTCTTCTTCTTCGTCGTCCAACTTTTGCTTCGTGCCGGGGAATGCTTGCTCTTTAATCAAATAATCAGCTTTATCTACCTTTTCCTCGTTGTCGTCGTCATCACCGTCATCACCGTCAGCATCATGTGCATCAATTTCAACATGATCTTGCTGTCCGCCAGTGACGTCAGCCGTGTCGTGCACGTCGTGATCATCATGTGTGATCTCGACACGACCTTGCGTAGCATCAATGTCTTCGTCTTCAACGTCTTCATGCACGTCGTCGTCGTTATCATCATTAATATTAATAATTTTTTCCCGTAGAATCGTTACTTCCACATCATCATCGTCTTCTTTTTCATGATCATGCTCAGCATCCGGCATCGGCGTCTGGCTTGTAGAAGTCTTCTCCTCCTGCTCGTCCTGATCCTCTTGTTTGTCATGTTGATTTTCCGGATACGAAATACTGGCCACCAACACAGTGGGCTTAATAATCTCCTTATTAAATTTGATTTTTTCAGCAAGCTCGATTTTATCGCCGTCCGCCAACACGTAGGATATTGACGGCAACAACTTGACGCCGTTCAAAAAAGTTCCATGCAACGAGCTGCAATCCATAATTGTTACCACTCCGTTTGTGACGTCGTCATCATAATAATCACTATCTTCATCACTGTCACTCTCGTCACCATCACTATCACCATCACTATCATCATTAAACCGATTTTTATCCTTGCCAAATCTCAGCACCGCATGGTGGCGAGAAATATTGGGCGCATCAAAGTAAGCATTGCGTGAGGTTTCTTGCCGATTATTTGCTGTGCTTGAAAGTCTGCTGGACGACCTGCCGATTTCAAACTCTCGCCTGGCCTGACTGAACGACAGGATGCGCTTCCCGCCTTGCGGGACTTGATGAAGTGATACGCACGGGTACTTGACTAAAAAAAAAATTGCAAATTTAACATATTCCCCCCTTTTTACAAACTTTCAACACTTACATGTATCAGACATTGTTTAAAATTGCTTGAGAATGTGATAAAGGGGGCAACAAGTGATTTAATTTATTCGGTTGTATGGGGAAGGTTGATCCATTCGGCTGTCACCTCTGCGTTGGTTAAGGTTATACCCTAGCCTTCCCTTACATTGGTGCTTATGTAAATTGCTTCAAATCTCTGCCAATCCTGTTCCGCTATACATAGCGTGTACTTATACATAAATGGTATGGTAATTCTTGGTAGCTTCATGAATCATGAACACCAAACATCAAAAAATTATTATACATAGCATGTGCCGTGACCGGAACGTTTTGTTGTACCAAGTGCATATATAAATTACAACGTAAGCCACCACATGCCACATGCAAATAAACGCCATCTCCATCCACGCCTGTCGCCTTTTTTTTATCGATCAACGCCACCACCAATTCATCGCCTAGCAGTAGTACTTGTATAAAATATAATATAATATATGGGAATATTTTATCGCCATCTCCAGATTACGTATCCTGTGAATATAAACTTACACTGCGCTGCGTCTACTTGAAAGCCCAGTCAGAACGGGCAATACCCGGCCGGCCATGTCGTTTTTTTTTTCAAAATGGTTTAGTGGAACCTTAAATAGGAAATATATTGATTTATTCGGCCATCCCGCAAACAAAAAAAAAATTGGAAAACGCTATTATATAGGTACGTGTTTGGTAGTGCAATATAACAAGAAAAAATTCTTGAAATGTCGTGGTTCATGTTGTTTTCATTGTATATGCTGCAATTGTAAACACATCAAAGAGCCAAAAGAAAAAAAAAAAAAAAAGGCCAGAGTTAGAATATACACATTGAAAAGAAATTTGTTTGGTTCATAATTTTTGTGAGATGGTGAGCGCTACGAAACCAAAGATTGACGAGACCGCAATCCCAGGCACGGTTTTCTTAGTTGACCTTGATGGATCACATAACCAAAAGAAACAAAATGATCTTGTTTTAATTCCGGCACCTTCAGATGACCCTGAAGATCCATTGAATTGGTCGACATGGCGGAAATGGAAAACCATGGGCCTAAGTCATTTGTACGTTGACTTTTGCAAATAGATTTTTTTTTTGTTTGGTTTTAATCTAACTTTTTTTCTTAATATAGTTACACGTTTGTGGTTGGTTGGAGTAGTGCTGCGGTTTATTCAATCTTGCTTAACTTATCTGATGCTACTGGCCTGACCGTGGCTCAACTCAACAGCGGTACGGGCACGATGCTTTTGTTTTTCGGATGGGGTTGTCTTATATGGCAGCCAATGGGTCTGACTTTTGGTCGCAGAGGCATGTACCTGCTCTCACTCGCGTTCACTGCAGCCGTGTCCGTGTGGACAGCTTATTCCACCAGTTACGCAACCTGGGTCGTGCAACGTATCCTGCTCGGCCTGGTCGGCGCCCCGATTGAATGCCAACCTGAGATCACGGTGACGGATTTATATTTCAATCATCAACGTGGCAGACAGATCGGCATTTACTTGCTGGCCCTTTCCGGCGGCGCATACCTGGCCCCGTTATGTAACGGATTTATTAACCAGGGACAAAGCTGGGAATGGGTCATGTACTGGTGCGCGATTCTTAGTGCGATCGCGTTCGTGGTTTGCTTTTTCTTTATGGAAGAGACAATGTATTACCGTGAGACCACTTACGAAGCTGCGGTTGATCCCAGCTCGTACGATATCGAAACTCCGGATGCTGGTTCGGAAAAGCTTGGCAACACGGAAATCACAGGTGCTGCCGTTGCTGAACCAGAACTCGAGCAAGTGCAAGAGCAAGTGCAAAGCCAGTCATTCACGAAACCCACGTATTTGCAATCATTAGCATTATGGCGCATCATTCCGGATAAGCCTAACGAGTTTTTCAAAATCATGTACCGCCCGTTCTTGATCGCGTACAAGTTGCCGATCGTGCTCTGGGCCGGTTGTTACCAAGGCGTGGCCGTGTGCGCGTTCAGTTCCATGAACGCGACCGCGTCGGTCATATTGTCGACACCGCCTTATGGATTTAAATCTTCAATCGTCGGCTTGTTTTACATTGCACCGACGATAGGTACAGCTGCTGGTGCGTTATGGGCCGGAGAAGTCTCCGACCGCCTCTGCATCTGGCTGGCCAAGCGCAACGGCGGCTGGCGTGAGGCCGAGTTCAGGTTATGGTCGGCCACATTGCTGTGCGTGATTCCGCCGGCCGGTATGATCCTTTGGGGAGTCGGCGCTGTTCATGGCGTGCATTGGTTCGGCTTGGCCGTCGGCATGGCCATGTTGGGATTTACCTTGTCAGCTGCCGGCAGCGTGGTTATTGGTTACACGATTGATTGTTACAAGGAATTGGCGGGTGAGAGCATGATGAGCATTAACATTTTGCGATGCACGATCGCGT
The DNA here is from genome assembly GCF_038497905.1 of Lipomyces japonicus. Classification (NCBI taxonomy): domain Eukaryota; kingdom Fungi; phylum Ascomycota; class Lipomycetes; order Lipomycetales; family Lipomycetaceae; genus Lipomyces; species Lipomyces japonicus. The sequence continues at coordinate 96,841 of NW_027117850.1, read as the reverse complement.
TTGGTTATGGCTACGCGGTCACGCCGTGGTTGGACAGGGCTGGTTATCAAAACGGGTTTATTGAGATGGCATGCATCTGCATCGCACTTTTTTCTTCGTTTTTGGTTTTTATCAAATATGGCAAGCAATTTCGCAAACGATCAACCCCGGTATATTGGAAATTGGTCGAAACTGGCATTCGATCATTACAGGCCGGGCACTAAAACCCAAAATAAAAAAAATAAAAATTTGGTACAAATTTTTGATGTATTGAATAATGTTTAATTTTATAGATAACTATTAATAATAGAGGATATACCTATATACATCTCATCGAAGCATGGATTGAATGATGGAATTTATGCCCAGAAATCGTAACGCAAGCATGAATCACTGGGCAAGCACAACTTTTTTATTCTTAGGTTGACTCTGTGAGGTGCAGAGACAGGTATCGTAAATGGAATCTTAACATGCATATCAAATGTTACATTTAATTTTATCAGTTGAAGGAAGTCATTAGAAAGAATATCAACACATGCTTTTATATTCAAACATGAACAATGTACAAAATGCTTCGCTAAAGTATCATCAGTGTGGGTCCGTGCGGCTTAAACAGATAACAATTTTTGTAAACTTCGCTAAAAGCCAAGGGTCTTTCTAGCAATAAGAAATATATACCAGTACAGGTATAGATAATGCAATTGAGGGGTGGTACAGGTTTCTTTTTTTGTTTTTAACTATGCATGGAGGTACTTACTATGGTGCAAATGGATGATGACTTGCGAGCGCCACCAGATGGTGCAATTCGTCCGTGCACGATGATTCTTTAATGTAAGGTTTTGCAAGAAAGCGCACCTTCTTCTCAAACGGCCTTGTACATCATAATATACTGTAACCATATCTATATAAACAATATACGCGTTAAAATGCACATGTCGGTGCTCCGGCCGTAATAAACTTAAAAAACACAAGCCCAAATGCCGAGAATCAAACATGTATATACTGCGTGCTGCTATGGCCTGAACTGATCCGGCATGTCAAGACAAATTTGTCAATACGAATTATTGGCAAGTATTGATAAAACCTGACTGAGATGGAAAAAAAAAATAAATTATTGATTAAATTTATGGTGTTGAAGTAATATTGTTTGTGTTCGTAGTGTTTAGTGTTGCGTGTGTATAATTTGCTATATAGTCTGATATTTTGTATATATATTTTTTTTAAAAATGACACAGATGACGCATCAAAGTATCCAGTGCCGGTTACGATATTAGATTCAGCACAATACCGTTGTACTCGAGCCTGTACCTGGAATCACATACGCCGCACAACCTCATCTCTCATGTGGTAAAGAAAAAAAAGACAAGGCAAACGAACGTGTAAGGTTTTGTGGAGAGTGGGCCGTGAGCTTTGCCAAAATGACACCATCGGCCTTTCGCTTTTGGTACCGTTGTACCTTTTCATTTTGTTGCATATGCCGAAAAGCCCCAAGGGAAACTTTGTTTTTTTTTTTGTTCTATTTGGACCAACAATAGCATTTGAAGACCGGAGGCAAGCTCAAATATCGACAAGGCCAATGCAAAAATTGAATTATGATGCTTTGCAAGTGACTTATATAAAATTATGATACAGAAGACTGCATGAAGTGACTAACGAGATTTTGGCAACAAAGAACGAGCCAGCAAAAAAATTGGCCTGCTTTGGTGGCAGTCTTGCGTGCTTTGCCAAGCTCTCGCTGCTTCCAACTCTGTACTGGTTAGTTAGTACCAGGGAGGTGTGAAAAACCAGGCAAGGCTTTCAAGTCTTGGACAGGTGCAGTGAAACGCAAAATGAGCTTGTGTACACTATACGTGGACAATCGATACCTTTGCATGTACAGAATTAACAGTACATCTATATACCTGCGCTGATACTTGGCAGAAAGTATGGTGCAAGTGGTCTACGTATTTTCTTTTTCCTTCATGAAATTATCAAATATTTAAATACCTGGACTTGACCCACCATGTTGCAACATATATCTTTCAAACTCAACGAAAAACATAAAGCGTTTGCCAAACTTTGGTTTCATTGGTCGTCATCATGACTCGATTTATTGATGAGAAAGAATCCCAGTCAGTTTCGGTTGACTCGGTCGTGATTGACAAAAATCAAGCCGGCCTAAATTTGTCTAAAACCATCACGTCGTCTGGTGGTAGTGGTGGTCATGATGATCTTGTCGAAAAGAGCAGTGCCACCAAGTCAATCTCGGAATCGGCCAAGACCGTGGAGGCCAATCCGGATGAACTTCCGTCATATTCAGAGTTAAACATTCCAGATGATTGGCCCGCGTTGGCAGCTCATCCACCAGTTCGATATTATTTTTGGAATTTTGGTGGTCCCAAGGGTGTCAATTTGGATGAAGTTGCCACTCAACCTTCCGTGTATGATGATCCTGAAAAAGCAAAACATTTCCAACCTTCTCCCCAATATGAAAACTTGCACCGCATTGACCCGTTGGCTAGATGGACGTGGCGTGAAGAAGTGGTACGAACAAATTTTTTTTATTTTTTTTTGAATCAATCATGTATACTAACTTGAGTTTTTGTTTCTCATTAGGCTTTGATTCGAAAGATTGATTTTAGAATCATGTCGTGGTGTGCAGTCATGTTCATGTCCTTGCAACTTGACAGAGGCAACATCTCTCAAGCAGTGGCTGATAACATGCTTGATGACTTGGGATTCAACACAAACATTTATAACAATGGCAATACCATTTTCAAAGTTTTCTTTCTAGTTTCCGAATTACCTTCACAACTTGTTTCCAAAAAATTAGGGCCTGACAGGTGGATCCCGATTCAAATGTTTTCCTGGTCCATGGTTGCGTTATCCCAATTTTGGCTTAACAGCAAGGGATCTTTTTACGTTACCCGTGCGTTATTAGGTGCGCTCGAAGGTGGATTTATTGCTGATGTTTGCTTGTACTTGTCTTATTTTTACACTGCCATCGAATTGCCGGTCCGGTTGGCGTATTTCTGGGCTGCGCTTACGATTTCGGAAATCATTGCCGCGTTCATGGGGTTCGGCATTCTGCACATGCGTGGCGTGCAGGGCAAGGAAGGCTGGCGATGGCTTTTCTTGATTGAAGGTGCCATCACTGCGGTTATCGGGTTATGGTCATTCTTGGTTATGCCACCGGCGCCGACCAAGACGGCGTCTTGGTTCAGGGGCAAGGACGGATGGTTCACGCCTCGCGAAGAGACCATCATTGTTAACCGAGTATTACGTGACGATCCATCCAAAGGTGGCATGCACAACCGTCAGCCGTTAAACTGGAACATGCTTTGGAAATCGCTGACCGATGTCGACCTATGGCCGATCTACATTATCGGCCTGGTATGGGGGTTGCCGTCGTCCCCGGTCGACACGTACCTGACCTTGACCTTGCGATCGATCGGCTTCACCACGTTCGAAACCACGCTCATGGTCTTGCCCAAGCAATTTTTGCATCTCATTTTTTTGCTCGCCATCACTTACATCTCGGCCCGGTTTGATGAACGATCATTATGCGGCATGTCAGCCCAGGTATGGATCTTGGTATGCCTGATCCCGCTCAGGGTATTTGGTGCCAAATCCAGCCGCTGGTCCAAATACGTGGTCACGACGTTGCTGTTGTCGTACCCGTCCACGCACGCGATCCAAGTCGGATGGACGTCGCGCAATTCCAACTCGGTGCGCACGCGCACCGTGTCATCGGCATTGTACAACATGTTTTGCCAGTTATCCGGCATCATTGCGTCATACGTGTACCGGGCTGATGATAAGCCGTTGTACCATCGCGGAAATTCGGTCTTGATTGGCATTGCCGTGCTTAACTTGTTTGTATACGGCGGGGTGAAGTTTTATTATATTTGGAGAAACAAGCGGCGGGATGCGGTATGGAACGCGTTGACCGCGCAAGAACGGGAAACGTACCTGTTGACCACGACCGATCAAGGTTCACGTCGGTTGGATTTTAGATTTGCTCATTAGAAAATTTATTATTATTATTAATATTAATATTATTATGAAACGGTATATATATATATATGAGTTTATAGAAGTAAAAATTTTCTTTTTAATTTTTTTTTTTGCTTTTGACATTTTTATTTTTGGGTTAATAAAAATAATTGAAATATTTATAAAATATCGGGGGTACTTATAGTTACAAAACATGCGAACCGCCCTGCTCGTATTCGGGAATGTACGGTAACTTTAAAATTTTTTTATCCAATTTTGTCCCAAAATCTTACAAACTCAAAAAAAAAAAAAAAAAAAGAAAATTTTAAAATTTATTTTTATTTTTGTTTTTTTTGGAAAAAAAAAAAAAAAATTTCACCAAACCAACATCTATCAAGTAAGTACGTGCCGTAAGAAGAAAAAAAAAAAGGCATCATACTCGTGATGCAAATATATATATATATATATGCTGAAAGTAATAATAATAGTAATAATTTAAAAAAAATAAAATAAAAGAAAATTATCTCTCAAAAACGAATGTGTATATTAATTATTTTTCTTCTTCATATTGTTGAATCTTTAAAAAAACAAAAAAGAAAAGAAAAATTGGGAATGTTTGTATATCGTTTTTAATTTTTTACCAGCCAAAGTTTTCAGAATAAAATTCAACATCAACACCGTTCCATAAAAGTTCAGAACAAGCATTGCGAGAGTTCAACACGAGCAAGGACGGGCCACACACGCCGACCGCGACCTTGGCTCCCTGAGCAGCTTCAACTGAATCCTTAACGTACTTCTTAATATCCGGACGTCCTTGCTCGGCAGTTACCCAGAGCTTAAAGTCAACATTATACTTATCGTCAAGGTCAACCCAGGTTGAAAAATCACGTTGCGGGACAACCCACAAGAAATCAATTTCCAATCCAGGATGGTTGCGGGTAAGTTCGATAGCTTCAGGGTAAGTGTATGAAACTCCGGCGCCGCCAGCCAGCAGGATAACCTTGGAGCAGCCATCATACTGGGGTGGCGAACCATAAGGTCCATGGAACGTAACCTTGTGCTCTTGCTCATCGGCAAGGAACAAGGTCTTGGAAAATCCCTTGCGGGCACGAATAATCAAATCCAAACTGTTAGGGTTTGGTGGAGACGCGATCGTGAACGGGTGGGCCTGGAACGGGGCAAGCTTGGAAATCGTGACGTAAACATACTGGCCGGTTTGCCAATGAATCTCACGGAAGGTCGAGTTAACGTTAAGCGACAACTTGACCGTGTTGCCAGAAAGAATAGACGCGGATGCTGAAACGTGGTGCGAATTCTTGAAACGGTTAATCCTGTCCCAAAGGAAAATGACCGCGGAAGCAGCGCAGTATGGGCGAACTCGCGGGTAGTGGAAAAACAAGAGCACGATGGCGGCAACCAAAAACCAAACATGGGCGTACAAAAAAATTTCGTACAGCTTGTTGCGAACGGGTGCAAACGACGTGATGAAGATGATGATGAAAAACAAAACAACTAGGCCACCTCCGACGCCGATTCTGGAAGAACGCATGACCTGATCACGAAGCGAGCGACCGTTGATGGAGTATGCAATGACGTGGCCGATGGCGGTCAAGCATACGACCCGGCCAGCGTGGCGGTGGAGAATATTGTAGCCTTCATGAGACCAGCCAGTCCACTGAACCAAAAGACCAGTTTTGGAACCCAACAAAAACATGATGGGAAGATTCACCACAGAGACCAGGCCAAACCTGTTTCCAAGAACACGGGCGGATTCAGTCGAGCCTGATAAGCCCAGAGTAATTATTAGCATTACATGATAGACCATGAAAAATTACATTGAATGTGCATACGGTAAAAAGTGTAGAAGGCGTTCAAGCCAAGGTAGCTCGCAACCACGAGCGTGGTTCCAACCGACTCAAGATAGCGACCCTTGGGTTGGTAAAGAAGCACGGATCTGGCTTTCCTGTAAGCCAAGAGCGCACCTGTTGCAGGCTTAATGGCCTGACCCCCAAGCAGGGGACGCTTTTCACCACCGACAGGCTTCAAGTAATGCAACTTGTAGAAGTAAGACGCAGTAGCGACAAGGAAGATGAAACCAATAACGGCATTGTACGTCGGCACGAACACGCGCGAAAACTCGCGTCCTTCGAGAGCCATTGCAAACAAACAGGATATGCTGAATTGCAAAAAAAAGAACGACAAGAGCAGGAGGGGGGGGGAAAAAAAAGAGAGCGACGACCAGTAATAAGAAGTAGTAAATCGTTACGTGACGATGTTACCCTGCGTCACCTCGAGTTCGTATCAGATTTGCACGTGGTGCGGCTGTGAACCGGGGACCCGGGGGCTTCTAGGCCCTCTTCCAGGGCGGAATTTGAAATAAGCACGGGCTTATCGCACGCAATCTAATCAAATCATCGCGCAGTCGAGAGAAAATTTGATGGCAATGTGTTTGGCGGTTTGTACAGAGACGAGAGACACGACAAAGACGACAAAGACGGCATAGGCGACAACCAAAGCGCTTTTTTTTGTTCTGATTCTCGCTGCATTCGTTCCTTGGTTTTGCCTGGCTTGCACTGTGTGGTGGCGGCGGTGGCCTCGTAATATTGGGCAAGGGCTCTCATCCGTATTCCACGAGCCCCTGCGCTTGCAAAGATGATCCGAATCAGATAAGATTGATTCCAGACCTTTGTGATGCATACGTAAGCAAAGCGAGCGCTGCTCATTCGCTGGATTATTCAGATTGAAATTGCAATACGCATATATACGTATATACAGTTTAGTAGCTCGTCATGCAATATTGTAGAGTCCTCTGAATGTTGATCAGTTTGCAATCAAGTGAAAAAACGGAAGCCAGCGCTGCGACTCCAACACTTGCCAACTAATATTAGTTCTCTGCAACGCAACGAACCCGAGTTCGGTTGTCCGCTTAGCTCAAATATTATATATCCTGTGTTTCTACTGGCCGCTTATTTCCCTAAATACACAACGTGACTGACAACGCGTGACAGTCGCTGCAAATATTATATACCCTGATTAATTAAATTGGTCCTGCATATTGCGCGAAAGCCCAACAAAGCAATATCGATAAACTGCAACCAATACCTATCCTAGCTAGTCTTGGCTTGACTTTTTTATTAAAAGAAGTAAAATCAATCCTTGACATCCATCCTGACGGTTTTTTGTTAGTCACACCCCGCTGCGGCCGCCAGGATATTATTATAGAGCTAGATGGCCCAGTGTGCAGTCAACATGAGCGTCCTGCCATGTGCATCTATGGCAGTCGTTGACGTTGGACTTGTGAATGAAGGCCACTGGTTAGTGTGCGCTGGTGTGCTTTGTTCTATCACGCTGCAGTTGTCATTGACAAAATTTCGAGATTCCTTTCGGTATACTTGACATGTATTCTTGTGATGGCAAACAGATTACGCCTAATCTATTGTCAATTGCTTTTCTCTTATTGTTTGAATCTACAAGACGGACCCCACAACAAATTACGAAAAACATGTTTGTTTGCAACCTGTTGTGACCAAAGAAATTCCTGTTTTGATTGAAATAATGTTATTCAGACCTACCTGAAATTATCAGTGTACTCAGGCTGAAAATGCTTATCACGCATCTAACCAGTCTGTTGTAAATAGGTTAATGTGGTGCCACTCAAGCGGTTGCTAGTCTTCTACTGTTCGTAATCAAACTTGGGCCCGTGCACCCTAATCAGGCCATGCCCAACTCCATTTCACCCAAGAGTATGTGCATCGTACATTAATAAATCAAATGAAAACGTTTAATTCATATCATCAAACCTGTTTTTTTTTTATGTTTTGTTCTTGATGGAAATAAACGAAACGTTTAAGCATATCTATGTGCCTTTTCTGTGGTGTAAAGCGGGGCCAAATATTACTAAGCTATTGTGCAATTTGTTTTCGGTTCATATCGTACATTCATTATCATCACAATAGAGCCAACAATGACTGAGAAAAAATGGCCATATAAATCATGGTACCAACTTTGCTTTTGTGAAAAAAAAAATTTTTAATATTAAGCTAATACATCTATACATAACTATGTTTTTATTTTTTTTGAAAGTTACTGTGAAGAAAACATATACAAAAGCGTAGAGCTGTTACCGGTTGAAGATCGACCACGTTCTTTTGTCGTTTTCATTTCGTCCGAGAACCGATCAGTTCCATTATACGCGCAACGATCATCGTCAAGGGAAGATAAATTAGCTTTATGGGACTATCATGTAATTTTATTGATCAAGCAGTCTGGATTTTCGCAATGGTTTGTGCTAGATCATGATAGCACGGTAAATCAGCCTCCAGAGAATGAAACGCAAGCTGGCGATTTCCGTCGTACCATGCTTGTCCCGTTTCAATCATATGCTCAAGCTACGTTCAAACAGCTTCCTAATGACTTACTTGATCGTTTTAGTCACCTGGTTGTTGGCAGAAAGTTTCGAGTCATTCGCGGTGATCAATATCTGCGCTATTTTGCCTCGGATCGGTCACACATGGTCACTATCGACAAAACCACGAACGAGGCTGTTTATGTTTCGCAACCGCCGGTATGGACCAAGATTCAAGGATTCAAATCTAAGCAGTTACGAGTATGCATGAATATTGACGATTATATTGACATGACTAAAGATTCGGCAAATTATGGGCAGGTTTTGCACGAAGATGAATTTTTGGCAAGATTTGCAATCTGACATGTACAAATAATAATTAAAAAAAAAAATTTACAAGCATATATTTTCACTTTTGTTGCACTTTCCTTTGCATCATATGACCTTGTAATTTAGCATCGGTAAATTGTAATTAACAGCCCTGGAATAAATTGACGTAAAGTTTATGTCGGAGACCAACTTTCACATCTCGACGATATTGAATACCAGACCATTAAATTCAGTTCACAATTAATGTCTGCTACAACTCGACTGGTCCGGCCACCGACTGGCAGTAATTCAGTAATGTAGGTTTTTTTTTACGTTACCCATCATGATCATCCTGCTAATTCCATAGAGTCTCGCGATCTGGTATTTTTAACAACGAAACCGACCATGACGATGATGATCCTCAAGAGCGTCAAAATCTAGAACATACTGCACCGTCTTTTAATCTAGCGTTTGAAATAAAGCAACCAGAACACCAGCAACAACAACAGCAGCAGCAGCAGCAGAACCAACAAGAAATTAAATCACAAGATGACGAGAGCGAAGGTAATACAAGTAAAAAAAAAAAAAAAAATATCGGCTTCTCTAACAATATGTTCTTGAAACCCACAGACGGGTTTGAATTCAGTCTGTTTTCAACCGCATCTAAGAAAATAAAGATTGAAGAACCAGGCGGTGGTAACGAGCTCGAGATTCCAACGTTTGCCAATGTTGACAACAAACGGCCTGATTCATACTACCTTGTCGATGATTCCGATACCACACGACGACGACAATTGGAAGCTAGTGCCATAAGCGGTGAAGATTTGCTTGCTCAAGCTTCTACTCCTTGGGTAAGTTAATGAGGTTTATTTTTTTATGAAGCTGGCTTTGACTGAACTAATATAGCCTGGCATGGCCATGCCATGGAAGGTAATCCACATTCCATCCAAACAACCACCTACGAAACGGAACAAGCCTTCCAAAAAAAGACGTGAGATTTTACGACAACGACTAGAAAAAAAACAAAAAATCACGCAAGCCACGTCGTCTTTTAAAAACGGCAAGATTTTTAATTGGAGGTTTTATCGCAAGCAAGATTGGACTGCTCCAAAACAAAAATCGAATGCCAAAACCCAGTATGATCAAGTTCATAAGCTTCCGAAACATGTGAAAAATTTTTGATGTTTTATATTTTTCTAATTGGGATAGGGTCATGTATAACAGTTAATAAAATGTAACTATATTTCAAAACCGTAGAACTTCGGCAACAAGCTGAATATACATTATCACATTGTCCATCCAAAATTTTCTTTCTAGACATGATAGAAAAGGCCTCTTCATTAGCCGTATCTAGAGCACCCCAAAATTTATGGTGAGATTTACATTAGACATTTATACATTTGTCGCAAAAATGTTTCCGCCATTGATCACCATATTTCTCATCATGCCTATGTTTACAATTTAAACGCATTATGATGTCAAGCATAAAATCAGATTAGCTTTCGGCTATAAAAGACTTGCATATTTGTCCATGCCATTTTTGGCAGTTTGGTTCATCGAAAGTGATGCATGTGATGAAAATTGTGCTTGGCCTAGTGAATTGCCAAACGAGCTCAACGACGACTGATTGATTGCAAAAGCTGAATTGTTGTCACGCGGAGGTGGAGGAAGAATTCTAGATGAAGATGAAGATAATGATGAAGATGAATTTATGCCCGCCGTTGTTGTTGTTGTTGATTCCTGCCACGGGTTTGATGAAAACATGGCTGGCATGCTTGGACTTAATGGTGATTGAATGCCGTTGTTTTGTGACGAATTAGATGATAATTTCTTGACCTGTTGTAGTTGCAATGTCGATGCCCAATCGTTCGTACTGCTACCATCAACGGACCCAACACTACCAGATCTGTTATAACTATTATGTGAAGATAGTGTGGCGTTTGTACGCTGTGATCGCGGTGACGTGCCTGACGTGCCTGACGTGCCTGACGTGCCTGACGTATTTTTCTTCTGCCATGAAAACTGTGCAGAGGACTTGGACTGGGAACGTTGCGGATTTAAATTAGGTCTTGCCAAAGGCGTTGTTCTCTTGATTGACGACGCGGCGTCAACGTTGATTGAATCTATTGTATCACCCCACTCAAAATCTTCATTTTCCTTTGGTGCCAGTCGGGTATTGATCACCGCGCCAGTATTTGCCGTGGTGCTACTATCGTTCTTGCTCCCGTTTACCTGTGTCTTGCCAAGAACCAGGGCCTCAAAGTCAGCCTCAACATCACCCGAGTCAGGAATGTCAAACGCGTTCTTTGAACCCCGCGACGGATCCAGGTCCCTGAGTTTCCTGGCTTGTTCTGTTTCAACCCGAGTTGATGCTACATGAATCAGAGCTGTGAATTGTTGAAACTGTTCTAGCTTGAACAGTGGATTAACTGACAAGATCCACAACTGCGGAATAATGCCACTCGCAACCACGACAATGTCAACTAGTGAAACAATGATTTTATAAACTTCCAATACTTCCATAATCACTGCAGGTTCTTTTGTTTTTATTCCTTTCAAAAGAGGAATGAGCTTTTCCGAAACAGTATACTGTTGCAATTGTTAAAAATAATCGTTTTGAAAAAAAAAAAAATGTTTGCTCTCACCTTGTCTAATCCATTATTGACCAGTCCTCGAAGTGCTATCAACGATGAAATTTTGACTGCCAAGCTATTAGTTTTTGCAAACACGTCACTAACTTGCGGGAAAAAATCGTTCTTGATTGTCCCAAAATCCAAATTTTCTGAAATGCTGGGAATTGTTGTCAATGCCTTCTCCTGAACAGCTGGCAATTGTGAGTTGATTGCTAAAAATACAAGTGGCAGGATATGATTTTTAAAATCTTTGCCGTTAACTCGAGATTTGACAATGTCCATTTTTTCCATTAGCACAAATTGTCCACCGGGAACATCTTTCATCATTTTTAGTCCCGGAATGATCCGCTGACTAAACGAAAGCTGACTCATGTTTTTAGAAATTTCCAAAATGTTGGATAAAATCGAGCCAATAAGAGATTCATCTTTATCAAGTTCGTCAAGTAGAATGGGAAGAATTTTTTTCTGCAAGACTGATTTTGGAAATTGGGGTAAAACTTTTGAAAACCCTCTCATGAAAGCCTGTTTTTCTATCAATGTTTTTGCTGGAAACGTATCCAAAAATCGAAGAGTGTTGACCAGAATATTGTCAAAATATTGAGAATTTTGAAAATCACGTGAAGACAGTCGGTCAGATGGTCGGCGAGTAAGCAAACGCGGAAGAACTTGAAGTAAATCGGCAGGAATTCGCGAATCTCGAGTCAATCGAAGTGATTGTGAAATTGTGGTTTTGTAAGTTAACGGATTATCGTTTGAGTCTAATGGCGGCCGGGTTGTATATATGGCGTAGATCAAACAGCCGACAGAAAACATGTCATTTGATGGATCGAGAATGTGATCAATAACAAGTTCAGGAGCGGCATAATTAAGATCAAATTGAATAGATTTTGGGATTCGGTTATCAAATTGGCGCGTAAAAAATTCGGTAACGTTTTCACCCTTAGACTCTTCAGAATATCCAAACCCCGATATCTTCCAATCACTCTAAAAAAAATTGTCAGTCTTGTTGCGTGGATCTTATTCATAAAATACACAATACCTTGGCATTAACGAATACGGTGTTTGGGTTTATACCCAAGTGAGCAATACCAGCACTAAAATGAAGAAATTCCAAGCCCTTAGACAATTGCAACAAGCCCTTTTGAATTTCAATCTCATCAACATCGTCATCATTATTCACGCCTGCTGCCTTGCGCTCAATCACGGAAGCCAAACAGGCTGTTACCCGTTCGGTCACAAACGAGATCGACTTCCTCCTTTCTTCAACAGGTTCAACGACTTCAAGAATAGCCGGATGTCTTAATTTTGCCAAGCATGAGGCTTCCTTGCGTAGTCGAGCATAGATTTCTTCTAAATCTTGTCTGGTTGAAGATGAGGCCGACGTTCTGGATAGCAACAATTCAATCTTGCGCTTATCGAACGTGAACACGGAAACCTTAAAATTTCAAATTAATTAGAAACGTGGCGAGCACTAGCAAGCTTAAAATTTGTTGCAATATACCAATTGATTTGTGCCTCGTTTTTTGGCATCATAAACTGACCAAGCGCCAGCCTGGAATGCAGCTTCCTGGGAGACCGAGTAATGCGATGAAATGTTCGAAGACACTGCGGCAACCAACGATTAATTTCTGGCAGTTAAATAAAACAAAGCGTCAACCTACATGATTTAATTGCGCCCGAAAACATTTTAAGCCAGGCTTCCAAAGTTCCACTCCAAGCAAACAACCCAGTCCACTTTAAAAGGCATCCGTGAAGCGACCATGAGCCGACCAGGTTGCTTGGAACTATCGATTATTACCTAACGCGCGTCTCAATTTAATGTGGGCGCCGCGTCATGCTGCGCCACACGCACCAGCCACATTATCGATGGATTGTTCCTTCCGAGAACTGCCAAAAGCTGATGCCGGACCCTGAAATCATCGTACCCGATAATAAAACGACCGAATTTTTTGGGGGTGATATTAAAAAGTATTACAATAGATTGGACCAAGTTTCTGGTTCAATTGTGTACGCATGTTGAGTCAATTGCAACATTCCGTGGCACAGAAAAGCAGGGACTTTGGCATATTGTTGAAGAACCTTCGTACCATAAAAGTATCCCGCAATCTTCATTTTTTTTTTTTTGAACCAGGTCACTGACTTGCCGAACAGACGTTCAATGGACCTTCACGATTTTCTAAACTTTTCTACCCTTCTGTGTCTGTAACTGCTGAGCAAAAACAAAATGGTAAATTATTTTGTCCAAACATGTTGCTGAAATTTTGCTTGGTTGTTTAACAACGTTATGTTTAGAATCAACAACAGACCTTCTTGCCCGCGCTGGTTTTATTCGCAAATCCTCGGCCGGAGTTTATTCATTATTACCACTCGGAATAGCTGTGCAACGAAAAATTGAGAGCATTATTCACACTAATATTTTAAGAATAAATGGGAACGAAGTTAACCTACCCAGTCTCTTGCCAGTTACTGCTTGGGAAAAGACAGGCCGGTCCCACAACACAGAATTATATAAACTACAAGATTCAGGTGATTCAGATTTTCTTCTTGCTCCAACTCACGAGGAAGAAGTTACATTGCTTGTGTCGAACGATATAGTTTCCGGCAAAAGTTTACCGTTAAAGTTGTATCAAATTGGCAAGAAGTACCGAGACGAGAAACGACCAAGGGGTGGCTTGCTTCGCGGCAGGGAGTTTACAATGTTTGACATGTATAGTTTTGATTCGTCCAAGAAAGATGCTTTGCAAGCATATTCGGAAGCAAGATCAGCATACAAGAACATTTTTGATCAAATCGGGGTTCACTATGAGATCTGTGAAGCTGATTCAGGAGATATTGGCGGAGATTTGTCTCATGAATATCACTATATCACACCAGTAGGCGAAGATAAGCTGATAAAGTGTGATTCTTGCTCATATATGGCAAACGTTGAAGTGGCTTCGTCATATCCGCCCGATGATTTCAACGGTGACCCTGATAACGTGGCTGTAACTTATGGATTAACTTCAGATGGAAGCCTGATCGTTATCTATCATCCGTCTGATCGGAAGGTCAATCTCAATCTTGTCAAGGCAGAGCTTCCATTATTTGACTCTTCAGTTAAAGACCCAATCGCTACTTTCTTGAATCATAAAGATGATACCATGACGCAACGAATAATCCGAGTATATGATGAACGAGTGCCAGAACGGTCCTCTCTTCCTGATTTGCCAGTGAACGTCAATATCGCCAACATTACCACCTTACGATTTCCATGTGTTTTAGTTTCGCCATCAGAGCATGATGAGAAATGTTCGAATTGCGACCATGGAACATTAATAGAAGCTCGGGCTGTTGAGATTGGTCATACTTTTTATCTTGGTGCCAAATATTCAATTCCATTAGATGCCAAGGTTGTCAATAAAGAACAGAAAGAGGTGCCGATCGAAATGGGTTGTTATGGTATTGGCGTATCGCGATTAGTGGCAGCCATTGCTGAAATCACGAGCGATTCTTCTGGGTTATCATGGCCAATTTCGGTATGTCCTGCAGAAGTAGTAATTGTCACGAAGCCAAAGTCTGAAGAAGCGGATGGCGTAGCAGTCAAGTTGAGCCAACAACTAAGAGATAAGGGTTACCATACCATTATAGATGATAGAATTGACAAAAGCTTTGGATGGAAAGTTGCAGACTCGAAACTTGTTGGATTTCCAATCTCAATTGTTATTGGCACGGGTTATTTTAAAAATGGCAAGATCGACGTGGTCGTGAGGAGGACGAAACAGACAGTCCAGTCAAACATAGAGGACGCACCAGACTTGGTGTCTGACTTGATTGTAAGCGAATCAAAGCACGTGTGGAAATCTGCATAGCATTTTATTTGTAGATTAAAGCAATTCCCATTGAAATTACAATTTTTTTTTTATTTTTCACATTCAATTGATAGTAAAATGTAAAGAATTATGCAATTTCATACACTATACATCAAATCAGCATGCACAGACAAAAATGAGCAGCTAATTACAAAACCACGGCATGTTATTTTTCTCAAATGAACATTCCAAATGCCTGCCAAAGTCCTAATAAAAAAAACCAAAAAAAAAAAAAAACCAACGAGATAACTCCAAGACCCTATCTGTAAAATGTGAAAAAAAAAAAAAAAACAAGATGAAGTGTGCAATGAGATCTCACAAATATCGGGCGAGTTTCTTCTCAAATTTTAAAAAAGGCACAAATTTTATTTTAAATTTTATAAACGATTAAAACTCTTCAGATTCGCGGAAAAAAAGTGTAAATGTAATAATTGTTCCGTACACAAGTATACCTCCGAAGATAGACATGACCATGGCTGGAATGCCAATGACTCGAGCATGAGCAAGGGCAAATGGAAGCGCTAATCCGGTAACCACCAAAAACCCAGTTATGTAGCGACCAAAGTCAACGACAGCATTCCTGTTTAATTAAAATTAACATTAGTACTCCGAACATTATTGATTACTTGCATCCATACCCGTTGCCTTCACTCATAAAATCGTCATTTTGATATCGCTCGCAAAGAGCATTTGGTAATGGTGCAATCAAAAATACTCCAACTAAATCAAACCAAACTTAGCAAAATTGCTCAAGGCAATCGATCGAAATGTAACCATCAGTTGACTTACCAACCAGGAGTGGCAACCAGTTGTTGTATAGCGCGCACGACAGAATAATTAACAGAAATCCTGCGGCCAGCACCGATGCCAAAATAATGATCTTCGATAAAGGATTGGCAGAAGGCATCGTGAACAACAATTACCGATTCAGCTAAAAAAAAAAAAAATCCGCAGCAATTACCAGAGCTAGCTGACTATCGCCATTTGGATTTATCTCAATCCAACCGCTGGGGAGGCGAGCATTACTTACCCGGCCTTTTGTTTGCTTAAAAGGCGGATTTCCCGTTTGTGAACAAACAAATAAACCCTTGACAACACTTTCCGCTTTGAGACGAAGGAGCCTATTATATTATCGAGCCTGCGTTATCTGAAAGTGTTGGTGCCGCTACAACTGGGTTGCTAAGCTTAGAGTCTCGAAAGTCACTTATTAGTCGGTATATATTAGTTACAAATGGCTACAGAGACGATAACAGAGCAAGAGGTATGTTTTAGTTTTTTAATTGATTACTGCAATTGCAAGCAACGAAGAGCCTTGTGGCAAAGTCTTGGTTGACTCAAGAGCCATTTCAAACCAATTGTGACTACCGATATGGCTTGTAAAGGCTTCATTGTGGTTGCTGCTTGTTGCCGTATTGGTATACAGTAGCATAGCATTGTTTTGATCCAAAGACATTTGCTCGGTGTATCATCTCAAACTAACTAGTCCAAGGTTCCTTCCCCTGCCGCCGTCGTGTTTTCGAACGCATACCTCGACGAGATCATCGATAATGTTCGCGGACGACCAATTGCCTGGGACGGATACGTGAGAGCAGGCATTGTTACCGAGGAAGAAGCAAGTGCGCTTAAAGCCGTCGACAAGGTCTCTTCGTTCAGCCGGACGACTGCGCTTAAGCAAGGCGCGGAACCATACGCCAAGACGTTTACTTCAATCTTTTCCAAAACTGATCGAGCGGATGTTTTGCAATATTCATTAGTACTTGCAGCTGACCTTATTATTGGTACGAGTATTTGGCATTTTTTTTTAAGCTGTCTAGATTTAGCTTTTGTTAACAGTTTGTCCTAGAAAGCGAAGACCTGGCCCGTGGATTGAACGAGGCTAATGTCAGTGAAATCCTTGTCAAGCAATTAGACCATGAGGATGAAACTGTTCCACTTTTGATTGCCAAAGTTCTTTTGTTGCTAATAATGTATGTGCTCGTGCAAGATTTCATTATAGATAGTTGTTTTGGAAGCTAACCGCAATATCATGTTTAGTGCTACGGTCAGCCCATCAGTTTCGGTCGTTGAGAAGTTGTTGAAATTTAGTAACAAGTTTGCAAATTCGGAAGATTTCAGCTTAAAAGATCTTGCAGCACAATCTTACGTTGCAATTCTTTCGGTTAAAACCACGCGTGCCCTGTTTTGGCAGAATATTACCGTTTATGGACCTCCACTTTTGGATATTCTCAAATCCGGAAAAGGTGGTCTTCAATTACAGTATTATGGTCTTGTAGTGTTTTGGCTGCTCGCGTTTGAAACTGAACCTGCTCAAGGATTGAACCAAAAATGTGACATTATTCCAATTGTTCTTGACATTATTAAAACCGCAATTAAGGAGAAGATCATTCGAGTCAGCGTTTCGCTTTTCTATAACTTGATCACGATTGCGCCTGAGCAAAATATCAATGCATTGTTGGTTGTTAACGGCCTGCCAATTATTAAGAGCATGGCTCAACGCAAGTGGACCGATACTGAACTCGAAGCAGATTTGATTACGGTTTCGACCACTTTGCAAGAAGCTCATGACTTGATGTCCACTTTTGATGAATACAAAAACGAACTCCTTTCCGGCCGCCTGCGTTGGTCACCAGCTCACAAGTCCTTGGATTTCTGGAAGCGGAATGCGCAAGAATTTAGAGAGGAAGATTGGAAGTTGTTAAAAGAACTGGCAAAAGTTATCACCACGTCTACGGATAACACCGTGATTGCGGTTGCCGCTAACGATATTGGTGCCATCATCACGGAAGTTCCAGAAGGTCTTCGAGTTTTGAACAAGAGTGGTACCAAGACCAAGATTATGGAATTGTTGACGCATGAAGATCCTGAAGTTAAGTACCAGGCGCTTAAAGCTACTCAAGTATTTGTCGCCCGAGCATTTGTTTAATCAATCAAGCCATAGCCATAGCCATAGTCTTGTTTTTTTGTTTTTTTTTACCATTATGAGAACAAGAAAATCATATTATTTTGCTCCGTTGTTTAGCTATTTCTTTTTTATATGTTTTTGTTGGTTTCATTTTTGGCAAGTGTAAATTTTTTTTAACATTATTATTTATCTTTTAATTATCGCTTAAGAGTGTTTTCAGAAAGGCGATTTTTTTTTCTCATTTTTAAACTTTCTTTTTTATTATTATTTTACTCTCACTAAAATATTGGTCGAGTTTGCGTTGTTTTTCGTTTCATGCTTGGTTGTTGAATATTGATAGAATTTAATGAATGGTTATAATTCACAAGTATTGAACTAGTTATCGAACAACATATTTTAACATATACGCAGCAAAGATCATCTGGTTAGGGGTGAGGATTATATAAATTTGTATTGATCGGTTTAAGCGTAGAATAACTCATCATTACAAGGATCATGATTGGGCCCGGACGGTAAAAAAAAATCATTTTTATTTTTTTTTTTCAGTTTTATATATACTTAATGAGCAAGGTTTCGGATACTCAGGTTTTGGTTCGTACATCGAACGTTCCAGCGACCGCATCCAAGACCAAGCATTTGACAGCCGGCTTCATCAGCGGCTTGTCATCATCTGTTTTGTTACAACCGTTGGATTTGCTTAAAACCAGGCTTCAACAATCAGGTGGTTCGAATTTGAAATCAACTTGGGCCGACGTTATTCATGCCGACGACACAACTAGCACATGGCGATCGTTGCGTAACCTTTGGCGCGGCACGGTGCCCAGCGTGCTGAGAACATCAGTCGGGTCGGGCTTGTATTTCACCACGCTACATTCCGTTCGAACATATATTAGCAAAATCGATGAAAATTCAAAGTCTTCTTCTTCTTCTTCTTCTTTTTTACATTCACAAGCAGGAGCTCGTTCGTCAGTGCTGCCACAGATTCGTGGCTTGGGGAACCTGATTTCCGGCGCGTTTGCTCGTGGCGCGGTCGGCATGGTCATGATGCCAATCACGGTGTTAAAAGTCAGGTTCGAATCATCCAATTACATTCATTCATCTATTGCAGATACGGCCAGGTCCGTTTATCAGCAAAATGGCATCCGCGGATTTTTTTATGGGTTTGGCGTCACGTTCGTCAGGGACGCGCCGTATGCCGGGCTGTACATGCTTTTTTATGAACAATTCAAAACCGGACTGCCGCATTTACTCATAACACCAACATCATCATCATCATCTTCTTCTTCTTCTTCTTCTTCTTCTTTTTCTTTTTCTTCTTCTTCTTTGTCTTCTACTTCATCTTCAAAATTCATGTCCACGTCAGAATCGGCGATCGTGAACTCCGCATCGGCAACATTGGCAGCCACGGTGGCGGTCACGCTAACGAATCCGTTCGATGCCATCAAAACAAGAATGCAATTGTTCCCGGAAGTTTATGGCACAAAAATGTGGATTGCGATGGCAAGAATAATAAAAGAGAAAGCAGGGTTGCGAGGATTGTTTGATGGATTATCATTACGCATTGCACGCAAAGGTTTGGCGTCTGGAATATCTTGGTGTGTTTATGAGGAGATGGTCAAAAGGGGATCAATGTAGAATATACGTGTGCATATATTATAATTTTTTTTTTTTTTTTTTTTTTTGGTTTATTGCAAGCGGAGTTAGGTGGAGTCATTTAATATTTATTGGTACATAGGTCATTAAAAAAAAAATGCTTACTAGGAAAAACTAGAGGCAATGATTTTTTTTAATAAGCACTAATTAATAGTTTTTCCCTTCCAACGTATCTGGTCCCAGAATCAGCTCCATCGATAACTTCAAACAAGCTTACGAATTCATATTCGCCTTTCGAAAGTACGACGACTTGTAATTCCACCGTCCTGGTCTCACCAACGGCAACGTTAACGATTGGTTGTTGCAAAACCCCATTGAAAATCATGCGCCGGCTGATATCAAGCGAAGCAGGTATCGGCAGGTTTCGCAACGCAGGTTGGATCCGTAATATGCCGGTCAGTGACTGCCCTGGGTTCGTGACGGCTGAGTGGTTCGACGTGATTGTGATTACCAAGATAATGAATTCGTCAGTTTGCACTTGCCAGTGCTTCCGGCCGGATTTTTTGCTATAATTGTTATCAGATCGAATTGACAAGTCAATCACCACATCTTCAACTTTAATGATTCCAACCATCTGAGGAGTAATCCTTAAAGCGCGAAGCTCAATCTGGCCAGCACGAGGGATCACATTAATTGCACTGTTATTATCCTCGTTCAAAAATTGCTGCTTGTCTGAAATCTGCTGGACCGGCACTTCACTCCATGAGCCACGCAGCACTCGTAATAACTCTTCGCGATACCAAAATACTTCCCGCTCGGTCTCTAACGTGTAATAAACAGATGCCCGATTCTTGAGATTTGATTGAGAACCGTTCGCCCTTGCGTTATTAATGTATTGCTTGGGTGGCTTTATTCTCGGAATCGGCTTCCTGGCATCGATTTCTCGTATTCTTTTAATCGGGATCAATAATCGGTTCGTATGACCTGGCTGGATCGTGTCCTGAACTGTATGATTCACACCGTTAATCTCAGAAACAATTTCGACTTTAAGTGCGGACGGCCAAGAATTTCGTAAATCGAGAAGCATGAGACAGTACGACTCCATTTGTTCAAACTCAATCCCAATTTTTTGCAAAAAACTTAACAAATCTGTCGTCGTCGTGCCGTTGCTTAAGATTGGCATGTCAAAACTAAACGGCACAAAGTCGCACCCAGCAAGTTCAATGCTGGCGTTCACGGTCACCTTAATATCTAATCCCAACGTGCGAACGTGCAACGGACTGTCACCATCGTTGCCTTGATCAGCATGAGAGAACTCAATGTCAATATGCGCACTGGTAAGTCCTCGCTTGCCAATGACTTCAATTTCAACTTCAACTTCATCATTGGCTGGAATCTGAACCAAGCTTTTGTCCCATCTTAATGCTGGTCGCTTGTATAAAAAAACTTCAATCTCATAAATTTCGCTATCGGATAACGTTTGCTTTTGGCCGGTACCGGACTCCAAGGTTTCCAAAAGTGATTGCGTTGTAGAATCATTAAATAAAAGTGACAACCAATTTGCAGATACTGAATCAGAAAGGTTTCTCAACACGACATGAAACTTTCGACGTTCACCTTCGAGAAGCATTAATGAATTTTGTTGAATTGAAATTCGATTAATTCTCAAAACAGGTAATTTCGGAATAACTTTAACATTGATCTTCTTTACCAATGAGACTGGAAGTTGTTTTGCTAATGACACTAATGAATATTGCTTGGCCTTTAACCCAAAATTTTTGATTTTTGATTCTTCACTGATATCTACTCGCACAGGAATTGTCGGCAAAATAGTCTGAGCGCATCCCAAAACATGCACGCTGCACCCAGTAATTGTTAATGTTCCAGGCTCTGTGGGCGTTAAAAACACGGCAATTGGGAACAGTTTCCTAGGAGGCACAATTACCGATATTATATCTGATGAAAACGCTGCGCCTTCGCCTCTAATTAAAAAAAATAATTAGATTTAAAATATTTTTCTTTTTGCCTTTACAACGACTTACATTAACTTGACGGCTTTAATATCAATCTCAAATCCAAACGGATTCTGCAAAACAACACGAAATTCAACCGGTTCATCCAAAACAAAAATGTGTTTTTTTTCATCAGTTGGCTCTTTCTTGGCAAACGGATTATAAATAAATGTTCCGGCTGGTTCATCATTATCATTTTTGGACTTGGGTTCAACTAATTTGGGAATTGCCCATAAACTCGATCTGCAAAAATTAGAACAAGAAAATATGTAAAATGCAAAAAATTCTGCCATACTCAACAATGCTGACATCTCTAATTAGGTACGGATCCCAATAATCATCTTCAAACTGTTCCAAGCCAAGACTTAAAGCATGAGAATAAGCTTCCTTAAAGTTTCGCAAATAAGAGACTTGTTCTTCAAGCGACAACTCCGAAGCAGATAATCTAAACAGTAAACTCGTATATCTAACCACGCCAATATAATCAGGTAAAACCTGACACAAATTAATACACGAACGCAAAACTTCAGTTTTCGCAAATTTCCATCCAAACGTTGTGATCTCACTCGAATCGGTAGGAATGCCATATGAGTTGCAAATATCCTCCAACAAGTTTAAAATTCCGGTATCATAATCATGTCTTCGAATTTCTAATTCTTTCTCATCCGGATCTTCCAAATTTCTGGCCCGAATAATCTTCGGTACCAAGTCCGTGACCAATTGTTGAAGTACGAACGCGCGTTTGCGCATGAATCCCAATTTCCCACATGCGGCGGCAATACCGGTTAAAAGCCTGCTAGCATCAAACACATCCAAGTTATTTATTTGCACGTTTTGAGCGGCTGATATCCAATTTAATATGCTCATTTTGGCAGCATATGAAGACGAAGCTCGCAAGTCCACCAAGCTCCCATCTGGAATCGGATCAGAAAATATAGCAGCTGTTATTGCTTCCGTGGTCCACCCGCCAGCCAGGCAAGTACAAGTTAGCAAATCAACGGTTCGCAGTATGGTTTCTATTATCGTGATTGATGGTACATTCTCTCCAGGAAAATTTTGCGCTCGGTTGAATAAATTCAAAACCGTACTTGTCAATTGCGGAAGAAGATCTATAAGTGGCGGTGGCGCCTGTTCTTCCTTGTTGTCTTTTAACTTATCACTCGAGTTTATAGGTGCCAACACAATTGATGGCACCGTGAACTGCACGTTCAGATGCGACAGAATCAACATGCAAATGCCAATTCCCTCTACACATGAGGCATACCATAAATGATCATTAACTCCCTTTAACACTGCGAGTGCTTCCGCATATTCTTTTATTGCGTCAGTAGTCCGACCAGCAAGAAGGTAAATGTTTGCAATCATTTTCATTGCCCTGCCCTTCCGTCTCATTCTTTGGCGTTCAGTATGGTGTGATAATGGATATGGCATTGAAGTTCTATTATCTTTAATCGTATTTGGTAATGACCCGGTCGACAATGATGCAGTGCCTGCCGTGGTGGCTGATGTAGTGCTTCTCGCATAAGTACTGGCAGGAGAAGAATGCAACGTTACAGAATCATAATCAGCATCTCTTGCCGATGGTGAAGCAAGTAAGTCTGCAAGTTGAAATGCGTGAGCAAGAAGAGGCAACTCAGCTAAAAATGCCGAAGTGAGATCGCATAGGACCGTGCGAATGGACGTGATTTTGGATATCCGTTTAGGAGGAACACATATAAAATCTGTCGACGGTAGCTCGGATGATTCCAATGGGCAATCAAAAACAATGATCTTGTGAATGATTGCTTGAAAATTTTGAGATCTAAGCAAGTCAATTGAGGACCGCAACTCTGAAATGTCTGAAATGTTGTTGTAGTCAGCAAGTCCGAACACCTAAATTTAATGGCAATTAGAAAAAAATTGTAATCACAACGGTCAGCAATAACAAAATAAATAAGTATTGCATACAACTAATGGTCGTCTGAACAATTCCAAATCTTCTAATTCTGTATGATGTGAATCTATGGTTGTGCAAAAATTGTAGACCAGCACTCCGGTTGGGAACCCCTGAGGACTAAACATCACTTGTTTCCCAGTTAGATCACGCTTAACGATTGGTAAAAACTTAACAACTGTACCTCTCTCGGGTCTAGAATCTGGAGTCACATCCCCGAGGTGTATCACTGCAGTCGATTGAAGACGACCGACAAAGTCAATAAATCTCGATCGCGTCACGGAGCCGACTGGGCATAGAAACGCTTGTACTCGAGCCGGGGCAGCATATGATAGCGGGTTCAATTGAGCAACCTGAAGCCTTGCTACTGAAGACATCTTGCATCAAAATCTTAACCGCCGAAGCGGAATGGACTTTATGATCTTGTTGTACGAAGGAAGTGTGCAGATCTTGTGAACTATCGTAGCATGGTTCATAATTAAACATCAGTTATTTGTGCGGCGCCGGGCGCATTTAGAACGTCCATCATAAACAACGAACAAACGGCACAAAACATGGTACAAATGTCGTCCATTAAAAAAATATTTGGAAGAAATATTAACATTAAAAATAGACAATAATTTGTTTTAGTTGCTACTTGGTACAATTCCAGCCATTTTACCTTAATGAGGGAAAAAAAACCGCAATATCCACAAAAGAACAAAAGAAAAAATAACTACAACCAATTGCACAGGAAAGTAAAAAAATAATAAAAAAAAAAACACCTATCAAAAAATAGCCATAAATAAGAGAATATGATTAAACATAAAATTAATAACCAATAATTGCAAAAAAAAAGGATAAACACAAACAAGAGAAATAGATTCTAGTCTTTCTTTCTTGCTTTTCCTGAGGCTTGCTTTTCGTTTTTCTTTAAATTGATAAATCAATGACATATTGCAAGAAGAAGAAAAACAATCAAACAATCAAACAAACAAAAGAAAAAAATTATGCAATTACAATATCGTAGATAACAAATGCTTCGTACTCAATGTCGACCAGGGAGCTATACTCTTGAAGTCCTGTGTCTTCCTGAACAATCTTTCCCTTTTTATCCTTAACAAAAGCATTGCCTCCCAGGTAGCCATACTTGGTAAGCAAGGAAGCCTTGGCCTTTTGAATTGAAGCCACTGGTGGCTTCACAAGAACGGAAATGAAGTCTGGTGGAAGACCATATCGTAAAACGGATTCAACAAAGACCCGGATGCTCTTTAAATGAGACCATGCTTGGAAACTGTCGCTATAAGTAGCCTGAGCCAAACGAGCAACTTCTCCCTACAAAAAAAAAAGTTAACCATGAACCAAATAAAAGGTGGGAACAAAATGTATACGTACAAAAAGCCGTCGTTCTTGCTCAGATGCTCTGTCCTTCTCCTTTCTGAGATCTTCAATCACTCCATCTGTCCATTTAAACTCACGAGGATACCATTTATTTTCACGACTCTTTTGATTAAACTCTGGAATGGACCGCTTAAACAAAGTAACTCCGTAAAGGCTGAAATCATCATCAGCCGAAATCAACTTTGCACTTCGAGGAACAACCAAGGGAACCAAGCTTTCGTATGTTTTAACAAACTGCTTAACTCCAGGCTTGGGAACTGCAACCAGTACGGTCTCCAAGTATTCTGAACCAAGCACGAAATCCGATTTTGTGACAACTTCTTGAAGCGAACGAGTAGCAAGATTGCCCCTGGAAAAAAAATTATTATAATGTTAGAGAGACTAAATTAACAAAAAAGTTTTAAATTGACATACGTCTGTTTTCGTTCTACAGCTCCGAGGTTGCTCTTGGCAAGATTGTAATTTGTGTACACGCCTTTAAGATCGGCATCGAGAGCAAATACTTCTTTTGAGAGGGTATCGGCAAGTTCTGCAATAGGCTTATCAATTCTGTACTTTGCATTGTTCCATTGAAATGATTTAAGGTAGTTCTCGACCGGTTCTAAACATGACGTGCGTAAGTAAGACATTGCAAAAACCGGAAGGGTAAGATAGGAGCATGCAAATTTCGCATTCAAGTAGAAAACTAAAAAATAAGAAAAAACCAAAGTACATACTTTCAGATACCCGCTTGGCATTTTCAACCTGGTCCTTATTGCCATCATAGACGTTCTTCAGAATGTCGACCGTACGGGACACGACTGACTCGAACTGGGCATCAATCTTGGACAATTCCTCGGATTGTTGAACCAATTGGTCAAGAGTACCAATCTTAAAATGTGGAATAAGAAATTGAGAAACATCATCATTGGATTGAAGCTGCAAGGTCGATGCCAGGTCCTTAACCAACCCAGATTCAGGGTCGGAGCCGGCAGGAGCCACCGAAGACGGCAACGAAATTAGATAATACAGGGTTCCATTTGGAGCCTGGAAAGCCATTGTACAATAAACTCAAAAGAAAAAAACTATGCGGTTAGTTTTTTTCAATTTCAATTCTTCAGCTGAAACTTTAGAAGAACGAGTTCTTTTAAATTGCTTGCTTGCTTGCACACCCGAGTCTGTTGTTTAAGTTGCAATTGAAACCCAAGATAAGCTGAAGGAGAGCTGACGAAGGAGCGCATTTCCAGGCAGGGTAAAAACAGCAAAACAGTCGGTTCGCCCAATCAGGAAAAAAGTGTCTGTGAATAGAAAAGGCGCTTGTGATTACACTATTGGCAGTGAATGAATTTGGTCTATTATAGCGTTCGCATCATGCAATCTGCAAAGATCAGTTTCAAATTCCCAGAAGCATGTCGACGAATTCTATAGAATCATTATTTCAGGACACCAAGCCATCAGAGTCAGGAATCAGTCATCTGTCAGATGCTCGAGCAGCGACAGTGCTAACCACATCTACCCGGCCTGAACAGGAAGCAGCAATGGTGGCATTATCTCAAGATTTTATTTCCACAGCACAAGATGGCCGGCGATTGAAAATAGGAACCACAAAGGCAGTGACAATAGGATTAAAAGATGACAGCGGAGTGATTAGCCAGGTAGCAGTGGAAAATCGTCATGTGGCAATTGACCTGGAAGGCAGCGGGCATTTGCGGAAGCGTGATCTTGCTTTTGTAGCTAGTGTTGTCGAGACAGGCGAAGATGCGCTGACTCGGAGCTTGCTAGCTCGTGAGCGGGTGGAAAAGATTGCAAAGGTGATTCAAATTAGTCAATAGGTTGCATGTTTTGAAGGGTTGGTTTGTTTTATATTATATTTTTGTTTGTTTTATTTAAGGATGGGTAACGGCATTGCATGTATACATGTGATAAAAAACGATATATAGAAACATATCGATGACACAATCAAGCACCTCCTTCACGTTTCGCATATTCTTCCTCTATGCGCTCCTCGTATTCCTGATCGATATCCTGTTGGGTCCGGTGCCGCTGGTGCCCCTGATGGACACCGTCGCCGTGATCATTCGGCGATGTCGACGGCGCAGCAGAATCGCCTCGCGGGCCAGTAGAATTGGCAGCACGACTATCTGGTTGGCTATCTGTTACTGCTTGAGAACTCAGCCCGGCATGATCAGCGCGAGGCTGTGGAATCTGTCGAGGCATGATGAATTTTTATCTTAAAAGAGTTACAGGTTGTAGGATCGAATCATACGTCACATCGGTTTAAGTAAAGCTCGACGCGTCCACGTGACATGTGAAAGTTCCATACGTAATGAATGACATAACTGGAACACTGTGGCGACATAAAACAATTTATCAGATAGCTAACCACAATTGAATATATTGCCTGTTAAATAACTAGGTAATTGCCTGTAAACAAGCCATCAATTCAATGTCCTTTTAAATGGGATATAGATTGGGCTGGTTATATCAAGCAGACGTATCATGCATGTGTAACGCAGTAGATTCAACCAATATGTCACATCATTTACAGAAACCACATGACTTATTTTAATTGCCATCAAAGAAAGGAAATGGAAAGCCCAACTAATCCAGCATTCGCAGACTCGTAAATGGCGGTCTTGTTAATACAATCCCATGAATTTAAAGGCAAGCCATGGGTCTTCTGTAAATGATATTACATAATTAGCAGTAGATGTCGACATTGCAAGGTCTTTAATTGCCTCCTTCTGACAATTATTGCAAGTTAACAAGCGACGAATATAATTTTTTCTTAAACCTGTTTGGCCTAACAGTGTAATCAAGGTTGCCGTCTCATTTAGTTAGCGGGGTCCGTGGGTAAGAGCGTAATTTTGAGTTAAAACAAAAATCCGGGGACTTTTCAGCAGCCACGGTTTTGTTTTCTTATTGCAGCGGTCGGGGTCATGACCCCGGCATCAGAAGCAGAGCTTCAGCAGAGCATCTTATTCTGTAGTTAGTTGCACAAACTGCAAATCTCAAAATTATTACTTAAAGGCCCAAATAATCGGTTGTTCTAACATTAGTAAAGTGGGTTATTGAGCCACACTTTTTTACTAATCAGCATGATAAAAAAGATCCTAGGCGAACTCGAATCGAGTCTATTGGCTAGTGACACAGCATTTATAACATCCACTACAGAAAAGGGGATAACGATTATTGATTCTGGTGCTAGTGTACATGTCTGGTCAGAGAGATCTGAGGTACAAAATTTTCGAAGAGTAAAGAACATCTCGTTGTTTGGTCTGGGTGGTACGACAAATGTGATTGGTGTAGGCGATGTCCCAATCTTAATTAGGAACAACAAAGGAGATAAAATCTTTACTCTAAAAAATGTCAGAATCGTACCATCTATCGGAACGAATTTAATTTCTCTAAAATGCCTAAAAAGGAACAGCAATTATGATATCTGGACCAAAACGGAAGAAGATTTTGCGGTATTGGCTAAGGATGCACGACCATGACTGCATGAATACGGGAAGCATGTCCGAGTCGGCAAGGACTTAAGGTCGTTCATGGCCTTCTTTAGTTAAAAAAGTAAATGATCAATTAGAGATAAACTGGCTAATAGAACAATCGGGTCGCAGATCAACAGAGCTTTCAATGTTTGATGGAAGTCGGGGTGCAGGATATGTGGTCGACATTATAGAACTACATAATCAACCACTTGCTCTCAGCCGACTCGCATCGAAGAATCCATATTTTCTGAAGTTGTGAAATGACACGTAAGGTAGCAAGCAAATGAGCACTTATAAAAAAAAAATTCAAAAGCTCTGACGAGCATGTTGATTGGGTAAATTTGTTTACGCTATACTCTCTAATTTAGCTAGTTAGCACAAAGCTTTGTATTATTCTGTTATTAGTCAGCGCTTACATGCGGCTGAGCAATTTTTAAACCAAAAAATGGCGATTTGAAAGGGGCAGTGCATGGGCAGACAGGGCATGTGAGATTTATTCATTTACTGCGATTGTGCATGTTTGTACAAGTTGAATTGGTAAGTCAAGCAAGGCCCGATATTGGACAAAACGAAGGACAAAATGCTTATAGTGAGTGTATTGCCAGGTAACAAAGTACGGAACGGCACTCATTTGTCGGTGCGGTTATGCAGGGGCAGCCTTGCACTGCCCCAGCACCACGCTAGTACCTAAGTGGCGCTTGTGCTCGTGCTCACTATTGCCGGCCCGTCAAATTGATGCCCGTAGCATTACCAATTTGAAAATATGTTGTAGTAGGAAACTGCTCTCGTTAATCACAGCCTGATGGCTCCCAATTGAAACTTGCGCAACGAGTTGTTGCTATCGGCGTTGGGTTAATTGTTTTAAGCTTGAATAGGTAAAAAGGCCAAGCCATTTACCTATTCACAAACTCCTCCAACCGCGGTGTTGTCGGTGGTTGCTGGGTGCATATATATATCACTGGAATAAAAAAAAAAATAAAAAAAATAGTTTATCGCCCTTCCATTGGACAGCAACTGCGTAAACAGCGACCTAGTACAAGCGAGCGTAAAGTCCCGGACCTATTGTCTTTTATTTCATCATTGCTGCCAAGTCCACAAGTTCTTTCTTAGCCATCAAAATCGGGCTGTGCACTCCACCACACAAATTAGCTACACGTTACATATATATATTTACTGCGTTCAGTTCTCGTTCTATTCTCTTTCTTCACGCATGTTCAACCATGACCAGACCGGATCTCCCTTCTATCAGGATTGATACGTCTATAGTAGGATTTGGACTCCACCCCAGCTTTTGATTTTGTGTTCCTCAATCTAACGCTTTACGCCATCCCTCTAGGTGTCTCCTCCTCAGTCGCGGTCTCCGTCGCCAATTGCTCTGCCGAACTCTCATCTCTCACCAGAATCGTCAGACACCAAGCGACGATTCTCAGACACTTCAGACTTTTCTGATGTGTCCTCTCAGCCGTCCATTTCGCCTGATAAGGCCCTCGCTGATGCCTTCGAACAAGAACCTGACCACGACGCTTTGACGGGGACTCCATTCTCTGTCTCTCCCAATCAACTTGCCCTGTTACAACAAGATCACCGTCTCGCGATTCTTCATGAGCTTGGCGGCCTGGCAGGCTTGGAATTAAAACTTAACGTCAAGGCTGACGTCGGTCTTTCTCCAGATGAGGATTTTTCCGTCAGAGAAAAAGCATACGGTCGAAATGTTTTGCCCGACAAGAAAACGGTTTCGTTATTCAAGCTCATTCTTATCGCCATGTCAGATAAAATGCTCATCCTTCTTTCCGTCGCTGCTGTTATATCTTTTTCTCTTGGCATGTATCAATCTTTTGGTACTCCTCCTGAATACGATAGAGAAGGAAACGTGATTCCCAAAGTTGACTGGTAAGTAATTCCCAACATTTTTTTTATTTCAAATTTTAATGGCTTTATATATATATAGGATTGAGGGAGTTGCCATCTTGGTTGCCGTTGTCATTGTCGTTCTTGTAGGCGCTTTGAATGATTGGCAAAAAGAACTTCAATTTGCCGCATTAAACAAAAAGAAGGATGACCGTCAAGTTAAGGTGATCCGAGGTGGCAAGGCGATTTCAATATCAATCTTTGACGTGCAAGCTGGTGATGTCATGCTCTTAGAACCTGGTGACATGATCCCGGTTGATGGTGTTCTTATTCAAGCGCAAGGTGTGCGGTGTGACGAATCTGCTGCCACTGGTGAATCAAAATCTCTCAAAAAAATTACCGCTGAAGATGCCATTAATCGATACAATGAAGTCGGCCCGAACGCGGCTTCAGCACTTTTGGAAAAGATTGATCCGTTTGTGTTGTCTGGTTCCAAAGTTCTGGAAGGATTTGGTCATTTTTTGGTTACATCTGTTGGCCAAAACTCGGCCCATGGTAAAACCATGATGGACCTTCGGTCTGGCGATGATGAATTAGAATCTACACCACTGCAAGCTAAATTGAACGTGATCGCTGAGGAAATCGCTAAATGGGGTGGCGGCATTTCAGTTTTGTTGTTTTTCATTCTTCTATTTAGGTTCCTGGGTGAATTACCTAATAATCATGACACGCCCACGCAAAAGGGTGAATCGTTTATGCAGTACTTGATTACCGCCGTCACGCTTATTGCGGTCGCGGTTCCGGAAGGCTTGCCGCTTGCAGTCACGCTTGCACTTGCGTTTGCCACCAAGCGCATGTTAAAAGATAACAACTTGGTTCGAGTTTTAAAATCGTGCGAAACTATGGGTAACGCGACCACGATTTGCTCTGACAAAACCGGCACGCTTACGCAAAATAAAATGACCGTGGTCGAAGGCACGATCGGCATTAACTTTCAATTTGCCACCAACACAGGCACAAGCAGGGATCAAGATCTGCTGCAAGATGTTTATACTGATCCATTTAAGGAAAAGCTTAACGTGGAAGATGTTGTTTCTATTCATTCACTTCTTGATCGAATTAGTGAACCAGTTAAAAACGTATTACTTCAGAGCATCTTTGTTAATACAACCGCTTTTGAAGATGCGGAATCAGAAGAAATTTTTGTTGGCTCAAAAACGGAAACCGCGTTACTTGGATTCGCTCGGCATCATTTGGCCATGGGACCTTTGGATTCGGAACGGTCCAGTACTAAAATCGTGCAACTGTTCCCGTTTGATTCTTCCAAAAAGGCCATGGGTGCAGTTATTCAATTGCCATCGGGTGCTTATCGTTTGTTTATTAAGGGAGCATCTGAAATTGTATTGGCTCAGGCGGTAAACACGGTTGTGACTGGCATTAATTCAGATTTTGAAAAGACTTCTGCAGATGGAATTCAGTTGGAAGAAATTACCAGTGATCGCCGGGAATATATTGAAAACAGCATCACGTCGTATGCTGAGAAATCATTGCGCACGATTGGTCTTGTGTATCGAGATTATGAATCCTGGCCGCCAACTGGATTGGAAACTCAAGAGGACAATAAAGTGCAAGTTAAAAACTTTTCTGATGTTTTCAGTCAAACCACTTGGGTTGGCTTGGTTGGTATTATGGATCCCCTCCGTCCCGGTGTGACTGATGCGGTCAAGGATTGCCAACGTGCAGGCGTGGTGGTCCGGATGGTTACTGGTGATAATTTGATCACGGCCAAGGCCATTGCCACTGAATGCGGAATCTATACTGAAGGCGGTCTGGTTCTTGAAGGTCCCAAGTTTCGATCGCTTGATCCGAAGGAACGGGATGCCATCATTCCAAAGTTGCAAGTTCTGGCCCGGTCTAGTCCTCAGGACAAGCGATTACTCGTGCAAAGACTCAAGCGCCTTGGCGAGACCGTGGCCGTGACTGGTGATGGTACTAATGACGCTCCTGCTTTAACCATGGCCGATGTTGGTTTCGCCATGGGCATTGCTGGAACTGAGGTGGCCAAGGAAGCATCGGATATTATTCTTATGGACGATAACTTTATGTCCATTGTTAAGGCATTATTGTGGGGTCGTGCGGTTAATGATGCGGTTAAGAAGTTTTTACAGGTATGCTAATCGAACTAATCAACAACTTTGCATTCTTATGCTAACAATTTATTTTTTGTAAAGTTTCAATTGACTGTCAATATTACTGCCGTTACACTTACATTTATTTCTGCTATTGTTTCTTCAGAAGGTGAATCAGTCATGACTGCGGTTCAGCTGTTGTGGGTTAACCTGATTATGGATACGTTTGCCGCATTGGCTTTGGCCACAGATCCTCCTACTAGGTCACTTCTTGACCGCAAGCCATCGAAACGATCTGACGGATTGATCTCGATTACCATGTGGAAAATGATTATCGGTCAGGCAATCTTGCAACTCATAATCACGTTTGTCTTGCATTTTGCTGGGCAAAAGATTTGGGGACTTCGTGATGACCAGACCCGGTTGTTACAAGAATTAGATTCCATGGTGTTTAACACGTTTGTTTGGTTGCAATTCTTTAACATGTTTGTTAACCGTCGGTTGGATAACAAGGTGAACTTTTTTGAAGGCATTTCCAAAAACAAGTTTTTCTTTTTGATCGCGGCCATCATGTGTGGCGGTCAAATCTTGATCATGTTTGTCGGCGGGAATGCATTTTCGATCGTCAGATTGAACGGCGTGCAATGGGCGGTATCGATCGTGGGTGGATTTTTGTCTGTGCCGGTCGGCTTGTTTTTGCGGCTGTGCGTGCCTGATCAGGTTGCGTACCGCATCTACCAGCCTGTTGGGATCGTGTTCAAGTTTGCTTGGGGTTACGTTACTGCCGGGTTTAAATTTCTTTGGCCGTTTAAAAACAAGAAAGCCACGGAATCGAATGACGATGAGGAACAGATCGTCGGCGCAGGCAAGGACGAAGACGTGATTGAACTGCGATCGCCTGGCGGCACCGTGGTTGGATTCAACTACGAATGGAACCCAGCCATCGAGCAGGTACGCGCGGACCTGATCTTCATGCGCCGCGTGCGCGGCGGCCGCTTGCGAGAATTGAAATTTAAGCCTCGACAGTTGTATTACCGGACGTTTAAATCAAAATCCTCATTGCCGCAGGAGTCGTCGTCAGTGTCGTCATCATCATCCGAGGTTGCAGGGCCGAGCAACAACAGGTTGCCACAGTCATCGCCGTCTTCGATAGCGCCGCGGTCCAGGTCGGGATCGTCCATTAGCGCGTTGACCATGGTTCCATCGATCGTGGGCGGCGCCGTGGCCGGGTGGTCACCGATCGAACGACCGGGTGATCGTCAGTTGCCGCCGGCGTCGGGTGATGAACAATTTTTGAGTCCAACGAGCGCGACACGGCCGTCGTTAAAGTGAAGGGGGAGAAGGAAAAAAAAAGTGCAGTGTTTAGAGGAGTTTTTTTTTTGTTGGTGGATAGTTTTGTTTTTACAATGGAGTTTGTTTAATTTTTGCATTTTATGTTTTAAGTAAATAATATAATGTTCTTTTTTTTTTTGGATCTCAAATAACCCTGTTGTTGTTTGAGTATTGATGTGCGACTTTAAGTTCTTCTAATGACTTTGCCGGTTCGTTCTTGCCCGGCGGGATCGCGTTCTCGATCGTGACGTTGTTGATTTTAAATTGTGGTGAGTAGCCTTTAATAATACCACCGAACCCGCCGTAGTCTAATATCCTGGTATCCTTCACTGTGATATTTGATATCTGTGACAAGCCGCCGTCGTTTGAATTCTTGCGAGTCACGATCGACAACCATCCGCCAAACAACAAGCCGCGACCTTTAAAAACATGTTCAATCACCGTGTCTTGCCATAAAATGTTTCGAATTAACGCACCATCGACTGCGTATTTGGAATCAATGCCGATAGCCACGGCGGCCTTGTACACCGTGTTATGCAAAAACGAAACCCCGATCGTGTCTTTGAAATTTCCGTAGCCAATCTTGTATGCAATGCAGGTTGACCATGCCACCGTGTCGTTGAAAACAATGTTCGTGTTGGCTGAGTACTTGTTGGGAGGGAAGCTCCTGGTTAGTTCGCCCGACGCGCGCCAGGTCTTGAGCGAGAAGCAATCGTCACCGGCAGCGCACCATGCGTGGTCAACATAAACATTGCGGCAATGCATCACGTCCACGCCGTCGTTCTCGACCATGTCCAAGCAATTGGCAATCTTGAGGTTCCGCAACGTCACGTTTTCGGACATGGATGGGATCACGGCCCAAATGGCCGCGTCCCGAATCAGCGGACCGTCAAACACAAAATTCTTTGTGTCGATCGGCACGACATGATGCACGTCAAGATTGTCGCCTTTGCCATGCAATTCCTTGCCCCGCGCGTCCATGGTTCCGCGTCCTGACACGGTCACGTTTTCGGAACCAAACTGGGTCCAGATCCACCATGTCAGGTCGGATTTTAACGATACCTTGTTGCCGTACACCTTGTAATCAGATTTGCGACCGGTGTAGATCAGGTATGCGCCGGGGGAAATGTACAGGTGCACGTTGCTTTTCAACATGAGATTACCCACGTAGTATACGCCGGGTGGGATGGCCACGGTGCCGCCGCCGCGCTTGCACGCTTCGCCGATGGCTCTTTGAATGCTGTCCGTGGCCATGCCGTTGCGGCCGGTCGTGTCTGCATTGTAAGGTTCGCTGGCCACGTTAATCACGTCTGCCGAGTTCCAATCAGGCGGATCGCATTCAGGCGGGTCAATAAACAACACTAGTTCCTTCAAGTTGTTGATCTTGATAATCAAGTACTGACTGGCCTTAACCTTGAACGAAATGTTGTTGTTGTCGACGTGGGCCTGAATGCCTAATTTCCAAGGAGTTATTGAGTGACTGATGATTTTTTCCGAAACATTGATTGACACAAAGATTTCTTGATTGTTGTGTAGCAGGCCGAAATGGGAGTAATCATATTCATAAAATCCATGAATGAAGACGTCATCTTGTTGATTTATGCGAATCGTAAATATTGATGAGCGAGCATAGAATGGCGGAACCGGATAAGCAAATATTGATGACGGCCTTCCATCAGTCTGAGCTATATATAGCATGAATGGTTTAGAATAAGAACTGAATTATCTAAACCCTGTTGGTTACTTACATGAAACTCGGCCCTGCTGCTGTTGCTGTTGCTGTTGCTGCTGCTGTTCTTGTTGCTGTTGACGTTGATCGCCTTGTTTATAAGAATCATGACCAAGATTTAAATGATGAAACTTGTCTGAAATGTGTTGCATGTTGTCTATTTGTTCCGCACTATGGTTCGTGCTTTGGGCCAGTAACTGTTGTTGCAGGCCTGCGATCAGGTCTGCCACTTCAAATCCGATCTCAATTCGGCCGTCTTCAGTACTTGATGATAAAGTCGTGCCAGCGTAAATTATGCAAATCCAAAACACAAGCACGAATAGATGCAGTCGCGATTGCATGTAATCACTGTGTTTGCTTTGTTTAATTGAACTTCAACCGATCGCAAATCGGCGGAGGTTCCAAAATACGGTTTAATTTGTCCCAATGGAGACGTGCGGCTCGAACCGCTTATATCATCATCCAATTGTCAACCAACTAATTAACGGTAATTAACGACGAATCTATTTAATGTTCATGCAAAAAAAAAAAAAAAGAATAATAATAATAATGTTCATGCATTGTGTACAGTGAAAGGTTACTAAAAGGATTGAGCAAAAATCTCTTGCTGGGTTTGGCAGAAGAATCACGTTCAACCTTGCTTTAACCAACAACAACACTCCAAGGGTGTTCAATAACGCCGTACTGAATTTCAGCAATCCATTTAGCCATTAACTCGGCAATTTCACCGGTTTCCTTGCCCTGTTGCAGTGGCACCTCAATCGTCTTTTCGCGCCAGCTGATTTCTTTGATGGGTGAAACCACAGCAGCGGTTCCTGAACCAAATGCTTCGACAAGCGTACCTTGATCAGCACGGTCGGCAACTTCCTGAATCGTAAACTTGCGTTCATTAACTTCCCATTTTTGAGGATCCAATCTTTCCCTGGCAAGGGCAAGAATGGAATCTCGGGTGACGCCTTCAAGAATAGTACCATCTATCGGCGCCGTCACGAGTTCGAACTTGTCTCCGTTTTTGAACACGAAAAACGCGTTCATAGTGCCAACCTCGGTCACGTAGCCCTCATCACCAAACAACCACAAGTTTTGTTGAAATCCACGAGACGCGGCCAGCCGCTGAGGAAGAATGCCGGGAGCGTAATTGGCACCAAGCTTCTTGTCACCAACACCTTTGGGCCAGGCACGAATGGCGTAATCAGTGGCTTCGAGTCTGACGGCTTTAAACCCGGTCGGATAGTACGGACCCACGGGTGACATGATCACGTACAGCAGGGCCGACTTTGGCGGGTTAACACCAAGTGATGCTTGAGTTCCGATCAAGGTCGGTCGGAGGTAAAGTGAGTATCCACGCCCATCGGGGATGAAACGCTTGTCAAGCGAGATAAGCTTTGACAAGACTTCAAGGAAAGCATCGGAGTCGAACGTGGGCAGGCAAATGCGAGCCGCGGTTTTGTTCATGCGGTCGGTGTTTTTTGTTGGTCGGAAAATGCGGACCTTGCCGTTTGCATCCTGCAAATAAATAAAAAAAAACAATTGTTAGAAAGAAACAAAAAAAAAACAATTGCAACAAAACACGGATTTGGCCGGTGTGGTGCTTTCCTTACCTTGTAAGCTTTCATGCCTTCGAAACATTCAAACGCATAATGAAAAACGCAAGTGGCAGGGTCAAGTGACAGGTTCTGATACGGCTTAATTTCTGGAGTCAGCCAACCTTGACCTTCCTTCCATTCGATCGTAAGCATGTGGTCAGTAAATGAATGACCAAACACGAGCTTCTCGGGTGCAAGTAATTCCTTAGGCGACTCTGTTTTTGTAATCTTTGTAATGGACGGATCAATTGGTGCGCCGACATCAGGTCGAATCTCGGACAGATCGGTAAATAGCCGCTTGCTTGATGACGATGTAGCCGTGGCGGACGTGGGACTGGGGCTTGAGACCAATTGACTCGCCAATGGCGAACCTCTAGCCGCGGTAGTGTTTGAAGTCATGACTGTTCTCAGAAGAGGTCGCACGAGCCGAGAACTAAGCCCTGCGCTCATTTCACGAAAGTACTAAAGAACACGACAAAGAAGAAAAAACAAAACTCAAAATGGAAACAAAAGAAAAGGGAAGGATAGGTTTGTGCGTTTATAAGATACAAATATTGTAAACTTGTATGTTAGTAAAACATTGACTAATTTTGGCCCGGAGCTTTTGACGGGAGGCGCGGGCCGAATTTTTTTTTTTTTTTCCCACATTAACAGCATCAATACCGGTTATGTAATTAATTATATGGTGAATGATGAATTAAACCACCAAGAGTATGAATACGATGTGTAAACTCATACAAAGGAAGTGCCTTATTTTAGATGCGTTACAATTATGAAACTTATACTATACTAAATACAACCTACTCCTAAAGCCATTGTGCCTCATGCCATCCTCTATATATACCATATATCTTTTAAAGTAAAACAGAAGGCATCAAAAACAAAAAAAAAAAAAAGAAATTAAATTTAATTAAATATATATTAAATTTCTAATGCGAAACTAACTTGTCAAATTCTCCAGCCAATAGTCGTTCGGCGAGCAAGACATGCTTCTCACGTTCAAGCTTAGGATCTTGACTATTGTAAGTAATGTTGTCCTTCAAATACTTCTCCTCAGTCTGCAAACGCAGTTCCTCCAAGGCCCATTGCTTAATGCTGTAAAAAAAAGACATGTTAATTTAAACCATAACAGTGTAAAAATAAAAAAAAAAAAAAAAAAGAGACTTACTCGTTTGAAGTACCGAATGCATAGTACAGGGTCAAAAAGGCCAAGACGGGAATGTAGCCATAGTAAATCAGCCGTTCCCAACCTTCCTTTTCCTGCACTCTCACGACTTCCCAAAAAACCTCACCAGTTTTACCATCTTTTACTGGAACCTTATCAACAACTTTTCCCTCGCTCAGGTCCAAATCACCAGCAAGCTTGCTCTTGACTTGCTCAAACGATTCGAGATAGCTTGCCCGTTCGCCGGCATCCAATTTAAGAAAATCCGACGCGCTCAATGTTGAATTGCCTTGCAAAATGGCCTGGCGTAATAAAGCTAAACTTTTGAACTCTTCATCAGTTGGCACCCTGATTGTGCCATCCGGGTTGGTGTAGAATTTGGTAGCGCCGGGGTATTGATTAAGAAAAGCAATAATGTGCTCTTCCCATTTAAACAAGGGAACACCCTTCGGGATGAAATCTTCAAAATCCTTGGGTGATCTCTCATTAGAGTAGCCCCGAGTAGCAATCAACGGTATCCTCGTGATTGCACTCCTGGAGGTGCATGAGATGGCCAGACGCGAGGCTGCGAATCGATAAACTGATAGACGAGGCAACGGCATGATTGTGAATTGAGATGTCGGGCTATAATTGCATTAGCAACAATTCAAAAATAAGCATGCAGTAAGCAATCAATACCTGCTATCTATATAGGTTTATATAAATACCTTGTCGTGGTAGTCAAATCTCCAGCCCGCAATTGTTATTGCGCTCACAATTCACCCGATTCGCTATTGGCCTATTCAACCGTCACCGCGTGCGCCACGGTTATGCTCCAATTCTAGCAGCTTCAAAGTTGCCGCAGTTATGCAGGAGCATGGCTCTGGCTCAGGGTCGGGGTCAGGGTCGGGTTTTTTTGGGCCTTCCAGCTCAGCACCTGGCCGTGACTGCTTTTTTAGGGCTTAGGCGGCCAAATTGGCGGGCAAAAGCTGGCGCTGAGGCCGCGCCAGACACAACACACAGAAAGCCCTGGCCCAGGATCGCGAAGCGCCGAAGCAGAGACCGCTGAAACGACCTCAGAAGCTCCACCTCCATCATCACCACAGCCACCAGCACTCGCCAACAATGAAGTACATTGCATCCGACGAATTCCTTGACGTTCCTGAGGGAGGTAGGTTATTGTCGATTCATAATAGCAAGGATTGTGTTTGTATGCTTACGATTCACTGCAGTCACCCTCAGCATCAAGTCCCGCATCGTTGTCGTGAAGGGACCCCGGGGTACTCTCACCAAGAACCTTCGTCACATCGACCTTGCTTTCACCAAGGTTTCGAACACCCTTGTCAAGCTTACCGTTCACCACGGTGACAGAAAGCATGTTGCTGCCCTCAGAACTATCAAGACCCTGATCAAGAACCTTATCACTGGTGTCACCAAGGGTTACAAGTACAAGTTGAGATACGTCTACGCCCATTTCCCCATCAACGTTAACGTCCTTAACAACGGTACCGAGGTTGAGATTAGAAACTTTTTGGGTGAGAAGCGTGTGCGCAAGATCAACGTCCTCGAAGGCGTCACCGCTGAGGTCTCCACCACCCAAAAGGACGAGCTCGTCCTCTCTGGCAACTCACTCGAGAACGTGTCCCAGTCAGCTGCCGACATTCAGCAGATTTGCAGAGTCCGAAACAAGGATATCCGAAAGTTTTTGGACGGTATCTACGTGTCCGAGAGAACCGTGATCGAGGCTGAAGCTTAAGCGTTTTGGGACTTTTTTTTTCTTCACTCCAAATAATAAAAAATTCAACTGGTGGTCAAAAAAGTTTGATAATGTATAAATAGAAATTTGGCACTGGGTGTGCGTTTGAATATATGTTCATGTCATCACTTTTTTTTTTTAACATGAATTGTGTATATGACTGATACCATTCTCATCTCCGTATCTTTTTAAATTTCATGACTTTCTAATTTAAAAACAAATTTTGATCCAATATCTCTATCTACGATATACATTTATACATATATACATGCAATTTCAACCAAATTTCTTTTATTTTCCAACGCAGAATTTTGAAAATACAACGCCCAAAATTTCTTCTACTCCAATCGTTTGGCCCGTTATTCGCCCGATTGCTGCTGCTGCATGCCGAATCTCTTCTGATGCGAACACTACGTCTTCTTGCTCCGCGTGTTCTATATATATATATATATTAAATTAGTACACCAACTTAAAAAACGGACATATTGCGATTAAAATTTTACCTAAAAATCGTTCAAGCGACGGTACCACGTCATGTTGTAAAATTTCCTGTACTCGAACCGATGCACCAATTGGTGATGATGCCTCATCATCACCCAGTTTCGTTAATTCGGTAAAACGGCCAACCAAAAACCGGGTTAGCTCGGCAATGCCTTCGTTTTCCAAGCACGAAATGGCAAAAATGTTAGATTCGGGAACGCCAAAACTCTTGCATATGCGGGCCTTGGCTTCCGGAATTTGTTGCATCGGGCTTGATAATTGATCCACCTTATTCAATACCACGACTATCGTTTTGGTTTTTGCATCGTCTTTCGTTGCGTATTCAATCTCGTTATCGTCTGCCTGGTTTTGCAATCCCAAAATTTCATCCCGAACCACTTTTTCCCATGATGAATCTTCTGACACGACCGGCAAGACCGCAATAACAACGTCTGCCTGTGCGGACTTGCTTTTTGCCCTCATGATTCCCTGAGCCTCGATTTCATCCACAACGTGAACCGATCTCAATCCTGCTGTGTCTGTCAGGACAACTTTATATCCGCCCAGTTCGAGTCCGATTTCGATAATGTCTCGTGTGGTTCCTGGAATGTTGCTAACAATTGCCGCGTCCCTTCTTGCCAGCAGGTTTAGCAACGAGCTTTTGCCCGCGTTAGGAGGTCCCAAAAGTGCCAATTTTACGCCTTGCAGCAAAATTTCTGATCTTTGGATTTGCAACACATGCTGCCGAATCGATTGCAACAGCTTGGACGTGGTGGCAACCGTGTCACCAAACAAGTTATCGGGCTCGTCCAAATATGCTTCTTCAGAAAAATCAATAATCGCAGACATTAACCCTGAAATCTGTAATAATTCATGCCGCCATGAATCGTACAACTTTCGCAAGTAACCTCCAGCTGAGTTTATGGCGGCCACTCGTTGGCTTTCAGTTTCGGCATCAATCATGCCTCCGATTCCTTCAACTTCGGTAAGGTCAAGTTTAAAATTGTCAAACGCTCGTCGAGTAAATTCACCTGGCTCCGCATACCTGACCGCTGCCGTTACGTCGCCTGTTTGTTCTCGTTCGCAATCATCATGGTAATCTCGGCCGTACATGGTAATCGCGGACATGACCGCGTTAATCACTGCCCTGCCACCATGAACATGTAATTCCACCACGTCTTCCCCAGTGTATGAATTCGGTGCAGGAAAATATATTGCTAATGCATCGTCTAAAATCTCGGTCGATATCCCGGTGATTGAAACTTTTGGTGCGAATAATCGACGGCGCGATGCCATCCTGGCCGGTGGAAGTTGTGCATTTCTTGTCATTCTTTGAAGAATCTTTTTAAAAAATCTTAGCTTCTGTCTATATGACACGGTAAATATTTTTTAAAAAAAAAGATTCAATACTTGAGTAGTTCGTGGGCCGGATAATCTGATTACAGCCAGGGCGGCTCTACCTTGGGCTGTAGATAACGCATATATGGTCGAGTTAGACGACCATCGCCTGAAAATCATTTGCATGCCTCGCATGAGTCTGTTTATTTCGAGATTAATCAACCTGTCATATACCTTTCATAATTAAATGAGTAGTTCAAAAGCAGTTTTTGAATCAATTTTGTCAACTTGCAAGGGAGCATGATTTAGTTTTAATTGATTCGAGAAAATTGACCCCTGAAAGATAAATTAAAAAAAAAAAAAATCAATTGTACATTGGAAAGTGCAAATTGATATTATAAACATTAAAATTACAAGAATTTCTATGTTTGAAATACAACATAGCGCCTGCTTCGACAATTAACTAACCATGCAGACGTGCCTGCTTCGTTCGACATGTCGCCTGTCTTCCACAAAATTCAGTGCCTCTGTGTTTTCAAAAAATTCCGGCATAAGTTTTACTAACCGTGGATTTTCAGTCCAAAAACGACCAGATGGTGAACTTTCGGAAGCAAGTCAACAAACACAAAAACAACAAAAACAACAAAAACAGCAACAGAAGTCTGAAGACGATGATGGCCTGTTTCTATTAGATGTGAACCCAGACACAATTGGGGTTAAAAGGGATTACGGTCGTCTTTCATTTGAACCACCTCGGCTGCCTCCAGATTCAACGTTTGATTCATCAATTACCGCCGGTAACAGTAAGCCCAAAAACAACAAGACCCGGTTTGGCAAGAATCTACGATTGCTGATTGGAAGCGGTGTGTTTATTTGGGCCGTTTATGCAATCAAGTCAACTTTTTACGGTGATGCTACGAATCCTGCCGACAAGGATTCCGCACCGGCATTAGATGTCAATAATTTTGCAACTTTTATCATTACGCATCGCGAACCAGTGGGCAAGGATTGCGTGCTTTTGGAATTATCACCACCATATGACAAGGTTAAAAAACTACAAGAAAAGCATAAAACGAAATTACCAGAACAAGATCCAAGAGATCCTGTACTTGCTGGCGATCCAGGAATCGCCAGTCTTTGGGATGGTTCGAGAACTTTTTCGGTCGAGATTGCTCAACCTGATTTGCAAATCGTGCGACGATACACGCCGTTACCGTTGCATTATATTTTAGGATTGTTACCCAAAAATGAAATTATTGATGGCAAGATTGAATTAGAACGAACCGCAGTCTTAAACACGTTTGCGGATGACTTGAAACAAGATGAGGGCAAGTTTTTGTTATTAATTCGGAGATATGCTGATGGTGAAGTATCAAGATGGTTGTATTCCAAACCGGTCGGTTCCAGAATCTTGATAAGAGGACCGTTTACAGAATTTACCTTGCCAAGGGACGTGCAACCAAGAGCAATTTTAGACGTCAAGAGACGGTATCGAGAACACAAAAACGAACAAACGCCCAAGATGCGTACGCAAATGACTCATGTGCCCTTAAAATTGCCTGCTGATTTTAGACCTGATGCTAACGATTTGTTATTTATTGCTGGTGGTACCGGAATCGCTCCGGTTTTGCAATTACTCTTGTCTAGTAATCCGATTCCTGGAACCGCGATTATTCATTATTGCGTTCGTGATGCGAATGATATCGCTTTTAAGCGAATATTGTATTTCTTGGAACGATCCGGTCGTGCAGAAGTACATTATCATGTTGATAACGAGGGCACGGTCTTAAAATCCAGGGATTTACCTAACCCCTGGACGACAAAAATGAGTAACCAAGCTACTAAGAAGAGGAAACAATTGGAAGCATGGGACTTGGATCAATTTAAGAACGCGGTTGATTTGCAAGAGGCTAGGGAGGCCAGGTACAAAGGCACGTTGCACCGCAGGCCATCGTACGCGATCGTGTCAGGTCCTGAAGGATTTATTGATTTTGTGGCTGGCAAGCGAGTAATTGGATCACCAGAGACAAACGATCAGGGGAAAGTGGGCGGATTGTTAAAGAATAAAGGATGGGACGAAACAAACGTTTATAAACTGTAATGATATAGAACCC
The DNA here is from genome assembly GCF_038497905.1 of Lipomyces japonicus. NCBI lineage: Eukaryota > Fungi > Ascomycota > Lipomycetes > Lipomycetales > Lipomycetaceae > Lipomyces > Lipomyces japonicus. Next base: position 53,006 of record NW_027117850.1, on the reverse strand, counting down.
ACATTTTGTATAGTTAGCATGTTGTACATAAAGATATATAATTTAAACTGTAGAATTAAATTTAAAATAATTTGCATTTTCTTTTGGAACCTTTTTTTTGTAAAAAAGACCAAAAAAATTTATTCAGTAAAAATTCATTATGCGAAAAAAAAAAGACGCAGTAAACTCCATAAATTTAAAAAAAAAAAAAAAAATTATATGAAACCCAGCCAAACAACAAATACAGTGAACATTGATCAAATGAATGCTATAAACACATTTATAATACTAAAAAAAAAAAAAAATAAAAAAAAAGAAAGAAATTTAATAATAAAAGAGTGGACCCAATTTTAAGTCTCATAACCATCCATTGGAATCGTATCCTTAACAACAATGATCTCTTTGGATAAAAGCTCACGCAAGACATCACTAATAATCACGCGACCTGCTTCTGGTTTTAATGGCAAAGTTTTATCGGGACCACCCGGTGGTCCGGTCGTGTTAACCCTTCCGTTAGCAGCAGCGGTCGCCAACGAACTTGTAGAAGTTGTCCATTTTGGTGATGACAATGGTTCCTTGTTTTTGCGATCAATTGCTTCCACGGTACGTTGAAATCTATAAAACAAAACTTCAGCTCTCGTAAGAGTATCTTCCAAATCAATGGTCTTAGATAACTCATTCATGTACTTCAATACTTCGTCGAAATGCTCCAAATGATCAATAATCACGTCCTTATGTTTATCAAGAAGAGCAAGGGCAATGAAAAGTACAAATTGACTAGATAAATAATCAGTCCATAAGACTTCCCAAAGTCGTAAAACATCATCCCAATCAAACTCTCGTTTGAACCATACAAGTAACATTCTGAAAACAAAGAAAAAATTTGTCGAATCAGCCTTTTCTAAATGTGTGTATAACCTGGGATCCATCAATTGAACCAAATTATCCAGTGCTAGCAACTGCCTGTGCATTCCTGATTGATCACGCAAAAAATTTCGTTCCATTCTGTTCATGAAACCTGTGAACGCCCAAAATGCCACTGCATCATCTTGAATGACAGCATATATGGGAGAAAGAAGGTCGCTCATGCCTTGAACGTAACCCAATGTTTTGTTGTATTCGTTATACGTGATTAACATGTCCTTTAACTGTTCCAAGTGAACGTTCGTACCAACGCTGGCAAATGGAGAATCCGCGTCCGGGTGCGGTGTGTCTTCGCCAGCAAAAAGTGGAATATTTCGATCAGTTCTGTGCACATCTTTCTCAATTCTGTTGCGTTGATCTTTCCAAACCGGATCATTTTTTTGCCGTTCAATATCGTCCCACCATTGACGTTTCAATCTATAATATTCATCTCTTTTACTAGCCATTATGACTTGACGTTCAATTTGTGAACTATCCCATGGATATACTCCAAGGAAAAATAACCATGCCTCACTCCTAATATTTGCAGCCAGTCCCTAACCATGTATTAGCTTTTCAAGTTTATGTCGCATATTACACAACCAAGTGTGTATTGGCAAAAACTTACTCCATGAAATACTCTTTCCTTAACCTCACTCACGGTAACACAAAGCCGACCGGAATGATCAAACAAAGCTCTCCATTCTTCTCTCGAAACCTCGTTCCGTCTTTCGACTCGGTTGTCTACTGACAAAATTTCAAAATCCCCAACTAATGAATTAATGTGATCGCCGGTATCAGTCCATATTATTTTTGTCCTATTTCGTTCTGCCTCTTCAGATATTGTCATTGCCCATTTCGCCAGATATACTCTGGCTGAATCAAAATCATCCCCGAGTTGCTTAACTTCTGGAACGTTAAGAATTGCTCTAACCGCGGGAGGTGAGTTGCCAAACACATCACTTGCAGCTCGTCGAGAAAACCTTGTGACCCTGGCAAATCGCTCCAAAATATTCCATCGGGCGTCCTTAATAATTTTCGAAAGATCATTCGTCTTTTCAATATGAGCGTTGGGAGGAGAAAAAGATAATAAATCATCCGGATCCGGGTTTATTAAGTAGAGTCTTTGTTCAAATGTTGACTTTTCCACAACGGCATATTTGCGCAAGTATTTCATGAATTGATCACCGCCCCAAAACAAGTCACCGTCAGCTGCAAAAGGCGTGAATTTTTTGTTGCGCATTTTCTGCTGAAGAATTGTACTCTGTGACTCAGCATCATGGAAAAATAAGGCAGGGATAATGTCCTCCGTGCGAGTGTGAATAATGATACTACCCCACCACCATCCGAGCGAGGGCGGCCGGAGCATGACGGAATATATACGGTGTAGTGGAATTGAAAAAGCATAGGAAGATATTGAGGTAATTGGTGGAATAGACACTAGTACTTCTGAAGTGGTCGGGCCTGAGTCGTCAGCAGCCAGATCAACCTTGACGTACGACTTGTAATCTTCGGACCGTAGCAGGGTTTCGGGAACCCATGCAAGCAGAATATCCTTGTCCGAGGTCGAGCCCGACGGCCGAACTAAAGCAATAAAACCTGAAATATTGTCCTTTGCCGAAGTTGTAGGATGAACATAAACCTTAGACTTGGAGAAGATCAGCTCGCCACGATCAAACTGCATGGTTGCGATGATATTATAGAGCGCAACCAAGCGTGGTCACGTCTGGCATGCGCAAAAAAAGATATACCGCTGAGATATACAGGTCAGTGAATGCTGCGTAACTCTTTGAAGAACAAAACCAAGACAAGACCGTGGATTGAGATATCGTCGTGCCAGTTAAGTATAATTCATATATTCTTTGGTTAGTTCGCCGGGCTTCGTCAGTTTATTATGGAGCAACACAAAGCAAACAAAAGCGGGGTGAATTACACGAATGCCAGTTAATGTATCTATAAATAATAAACCGTGTATTGACGCCCATAAATGATTGCACGCGGATTACACAGATACACACAAACGAGATGCTGCCTCCGCATGTGCCATTGTCGAGTAATACAAATTTTAAAACGATAATAACAGTCAATCGTTCAATCGGTTTCTACGTTTTAAAAATTGGAAATGCCGTATGTAAACTCCGGTGTGGCGAGCAAATTTCAAAATTGTACTTATAATTGTAGCGCAAGGTCACGTGACCTTACACGGGGACTTGCATGGGCTCGGCCATTGCTGTTGCCCCGTGAAAGGACAACTTGCTGTTTTAGTGAACAATGGCAGCTTCGCAAAATTTTGGAAACGGGCTTTGGTCTAAAATAAAGCGGTATGGTGTGAATACGGTCCATTCATATGGTGACACCGATGGTGATACCGAAGAAGACACTCATATCCACAAGGCCTTGGTCAACTATTACCTCGGCACCACCGGAAATCTGCCTCAGTTTTTAGGCGGACAGGCAGCAATACCGTCACATTATTCACCCTATAGAAAGAGCACTCCGGTTTCTGCGGTATCAAAATATGGTGATTCATCGCAGTCATCCCCTCCACCGCCGAGTATCAAGACCGAGACCAGCAGCGCCACCCCACCTGCCAGATCCACACCGAGGCCATCATTACAAGATATCTATCAGCGAACGCAACTACAATCTCAACAAAGCATTCATTATTCTCACTCAGGACGAGGCAGTACGCCGGATCATTTAACAGCAAACAGCTATGGCGCATCTTACTCAATGAGATCCAGTATTGACACCATCGATTCAAGACGGAGCAGCGGGGAGTCGAGGGTTCGGGAGAAGCTTCAACGAAGGAGACCGGTGAGCCCGTCAAACAGCATTAGCGGGCAAAGTGTAGCTTCATCTGCTAGTGGAGCCAGTGCTTCTAATTTACGAACGCAAGGCTACGCATCGACTTCACAGACTACAATTACCGCAGATGGGCGGAACTTGTACCATCAACAACAACCGCAGCAGCAGCAGCAATTTCATCGAGATCAGCAGTATAATTATTATCGATGATTAGTGCGCTGATCAATTAATGGTTAATTTGATGTAGTTTTTAATCGGCATTTGGAGTTTTGGGACGTGTTGGGGATTTCATGTGTTTTTATTTCTAGAATATTTAAAGTTGATATTTTGCATAACTATTTAAACAAACTAAAAGTTCTTTTTATATCCATTCTATCGGCTACAAATTGATAACTGGAATCTTTCAGCCATTAAACATTGTAACTTCATAATCTCTATCGTCATAGATATGCCTTACTATAAATTATATTTGGGGTAAACGTTGATTCTTCGTTATTTGTTTAAGGCTATGATCGCCGTGAGGTTCCCCTGAATTCTGGATTGCATGGCGTTGTTATTTATTTATCTATTTAATGCATAGTTACGACATTTTGAATCTTAAATAATGAATTGGAAAAACTGACAGTTATTACTAACCACCTGTTATATGATGAATATGTGTTGTGTACAGTATTATGTACTGGACTGGTATTGAAATAACGGTGGGGAAATAAATATTTTGTGCTTTGGATGGTGAACTTTTGCGTGCATGAGCAACTGCTTTATTTCTTTATTTGGATTACACACGTCACGAGGCACGCCGACAAAGCGATTTGGTTATTCAACATGTCAAACAATGAATGCGGTATATTTCGTCATTATAAACTATTGATGAACATGAAAGATCTGCAAGATTTATTTCTGGATGAGGTCATTTTTACGTATCCGAATTACAAGCAATGACTTGGTTTTTAACCAGGATCGTTTCACATATTATTTCATGATGGTCTGGTAGCTTTTAATCGGCTTTTATTTAATTGCACCTGCTTCAGCATGTCTAGTACGGCGAATCAATCTAGGAAGAGAGAGGCCGAGTATTCAAACATCGAACGAAAGCTTCGGCTCTTTGGGATCTTTGAGGGTATATTTTCTCTGTTCATGCCTTAGATCAATTTAACACTCAGTAGGATTCAAATATGGAAAACTTCCATCGAATGAGCAGATAAATGTTGCCCTTACTTCATTTGAAAAGAGCGAAATTTTCAATTTGAATTCATCCAATAACAAAAAATTGTCAGAAGACGGCAAAGTTTTACTCACTGACTTTCGCAATATCATCAACAGTGCCAAAGTTTTGTGGCTCACGAAGAATTATGATAACCTTTTTCAAGAGTTTATTTATAACTCATCTCGCGTTAATACGGCAGAGGTTGGGAAAGGGCTAAAGAAAACCACAGAAGAGCATACCGACAAGGACAGTGCTACGTTATACGAACATGATGTCATCGAAGGCCTAAAGACTTTGGGCACGTTGGTACTTACAAACGGACAGTTTCGAAAACTTTGTATGTTGCTTCACGAACTACCTTTTATAAAAACTAACATTTCATTACAGTAAGTGATGCCGTGCTTCTATTACGTGACATTGTCAGTGATGCCGCTGAGGCTGGACTTCAGACAGGAAGTTCACTGGTTGAAAAAATTCGACCAAGTGAAGAAGAGAAAAAAAAAATTGATGAACCGGCGCCTGAAAGTACATGGCAGGAACCGCCAAAGATTGAAAAGGACGAATTAAAATCAACATTAGCTGAGCGCAAAACTACTGGAAAAGAAGTAGCAAACGAAAAAATTGACAAGTCGGTTGATTATTTAAAAGGAAAATTGCCCAAGGAGAGACGCGCGAAAAGTGTTGATCGGCTAAAGAAAGCATTGGTTGAGATTCAAAGCCGAGCTGAATATCAAGAAGCCATTGATACCTTACTCGATTTTTTTGAAGACTATCAAGGATATATTCGAGCTAGTACTAGTGGGTTAGATAAAGAAAGCAAGGAAATTGATAAATTTCCTGGAAATCGAAACACGCAACTGGCCTACCATAACTTAAAGACTTTGATTGAGCGTTTTGCCAATAATAGTTCGTTAGATGACTTGACCGACACATTTAACGACTTGTACAAAGATGCGGATCGTGATCCCGAGCTTAAGGATTATTTAAGGACTTCGGGTAATTTTATTCGTGCGAGCTTAAAACAGAAAGGTTACATCACAAGCGAGGAGTGGTCAAAAGATTATGCCACACTTCGTTCCACTGGCGATAACTTGTTTCGGTACAAGTACTCAAATTATGGCGAAACGTTTTCGGACGAATTCCAATACCTGGCAGACCAATTTCAATCGGATGCTTTGAATAAAAAATTTATTGATTCGATCACGACCTTGTTTAACAATCTTGGTAAAGATGTGGGTGGGGATTTCATAGTTAAGAAGCATCTTGCTGAAGACGTGGTCAACGTGATTGTTCCTGAAATTTTAGAGCATGTCCAATATATTCCGCTGCCACGCATTGAATATAGTGACCGCGAGGTTGATGCTGTTTTGGAAAACTTGATTGTTCAGGCAGACACCTTGTTCCCCACAATTTTTGAGATTCAGAACCATAGCTTCCGCAGATGGGCTCGCGGTTTTCAAGAAGCAAACGTCAAGAGTGACACGTTTATTATTTATGGATCAGGTATAACGCTCGACTTGAAAGACGTGAGCTATTATTTTTATAAGAAGAGTGGAATTTCTATTCGAGATATTGGACTGGCCAATTTTTTCCTGGGTCGTGATGGCATCAGTTTCAAACTCAAAATTTCACGCGCGTCTGACTCAGACACGAGAAATCATTTTTTTGTTGTTGACGATATTAAGGTGAAGATCAGTAAGGTGCAAGTAAAGTTGATTAAATCGAGGCATAAGATATTGTTTACCATACTCAAACCTTTTTTGCTTCAACTGGTCACGCCATCACTTAAAGGCCTTATTCGAAAACAAATTTTGCAAACATTTAACGAACTTGACGAGAAAGCTTATACGATCCACCTCGAAAAGAAGCGACTTGCCATTCACGCTGCTGAAGATGAAAGCCTATCAGGTAGCTCTGTGAAGTTGTACTTTGACGCTGCCAGAAATATAATAACGCAGTCAAAGGAGCAGAAGGAGCGTGACGCGATTGCCAAGGCTGGCAAGAGGCAAGCAACAGTGAACGTTGCGGCTACACGAGATACGTCGTTATTTAGTAATATTGTCCTGCCTAAAGGTATCACGTCGAACAAGGCCACAAGCTACAAACGACTAGCACAAGAAGGAGAAGGTTGGAAATCCGAAGTTTTCAGTATCGGAAATGCTGCTCCAGTGACGATTACCGCACCTGGAAAGATTACGAGAAGGAAACGTACTACTGCTACTGCTACTGCTACTGCTACTGCTACTGCTGCTGCTCAGCCTGGGGAGAGGGGTGACTCGGTATACAACCACTATGGTACTTCCTCGTAAACGTTCTTCTGAAGTAAGGAAGCACTTTGTGGCATTGGATATTACGGGAAGAAGTATAATATTTGACGATTTTTGTTTTTTTATTTTTCTTATTATTTTAGTTTAATCGTAATTTAACTTATTTGTATATCATTTTATATGTAATTATCATTTTATATGTAATTTGCAGCGGTAAAGAAAAATCAAATTTTAAAATGGGAGAGTCTGGAAAAGGTTTTGAACATTATGAATATATTTTATTTAATTTTCGGTTTTCATGTGACGTGTGTTTCAACTGCAACCTGGGGTCACCAATCCTTTAAATAGAAATTCTTCATTTGAGTTCTGACAGTCAGTCGTAAGATATCACTTTATGTATGCCTTTGTTCGTTAATGCAAAGTATCTCAATTTCTGACATTTTATTAAATATTAAGCGTTCATATTAATTATTAGATAAAAAAACTAGTATTGCAGAGAACTAGCCCAGCCTACGCCGAGGTTGTGATACACTATATATACTAATTAATGACTTTTTCCAAATTGCGCGAAAAAAAAAAAAAAATATACTTTTATCAATGAAGAGAGGGAAAACAGATGCCACCGTAGCTGGAGTAACAATCAACTTGGTAGTCACGATAGAGTACTGCGGATAGTTAGTAATACAATTCAAAAAAAACAGACAGTGGAACAAACCATTTCAACATACAAATAACAAAGTTAGTGACACTCCAAATGGGATACCGGCGAGTACTGGCGCTATCCAATGAATACTAGGTCTTTCGGTCCAACCCATCTAAAATAATGATATGGGTAAGCATATTGATCCAGCAAAAGTGCTGAATAATCTGTATTCAGCAGCTGGAAGTCGTTTATTAAGTCGTGTCCATCCAGGAAAATAAAACACGCGTTCAAGCACGTAATGGACAGCAACACTGAGCAAAACTCCAACCCCAATAGGAATGAATACGAGCCCGGAACTGCTAAGTGAAACATTATAGATATTCATAAACACGTACGGTATGGCCTCAAAAAATCCAATTAAGATTGCAAACACAAAAGAAGCTTACACAGCCAAAGAATCAACGACAGGATCGGTAAAGAGCATGCTGAATGGCCTTGAAAGTGTTATTTTGCCGACCATCTTGAGGCTCTGACCGAGGGGTGGCTTTGGCGGAAGCACCAAGCCGCGTTTCTTTGCTCTCTTTTTCAAGATTACCGGCTTGTATGATTCTTCAATAAATAAAAGTGGGATCAACACAGCACCGGATAACATTAATTGAAGCCATTGAGTCCACTGCCAATTCTTGCTCGTTGCGATATAACCACCGGCAACGGGGCCCAAAACTGAACCCATGAATGGACCGGTAGCACAAAATATCGCCATTGCAAGTCCAGATTCATGCAAAGCAAACAAGTCAACAATGGTACCGGCGCTAACCGCTAATACAGAGGAACCGGAAAACCCAGCGAGTAATCGGAACACTAATAGAGAACCAAAATTTGGCGCTAACGCCGTACCAACACAGAAACACATTGCTAGTGGCAAGGTTACAATACAACGTACACCAGTCTGCGGCCTAACGTTTCTGATAGTGGAGCGCCGATGGTGGGACCAACTGCCAGCCCAAGAAGAACTGTTACAGTAAGGAATGAGGCATTTGTGCTGACGTGAAATTTTTCAATAATTTGCGGAACACCGCCAACAATCACTGATATGCTGAATGTGCTGCGTTATAACTGAATTAGCATGGCTTGATTCTCAAATGGTAATTTTTTTTTCTTATATTTACACAGTAAGACAAAGAATTCCAACAGTGCCAAGAGCAAATCCTTTGCGTTTCAGGGACCAATTACGAGGGTCATCTGGATCATCGGGGCCGTCCCAGTCCAAGACTGCAATTGCGTTCTTCTCTAAAGACGGCAATCTTCCTAATGAGGCAGAATAAACGCTCTCTGCGTCATAGTCATTTCTAACTATGTTAATAACCTGAGCAATTTCATCTTCATTTCTCAATTCTTTGAGTTGCTTCTCAGTCAGGTCTTCTGGATTATTTGCCAATGATGTTGAGGAATGCTCGGTAGCCATGATAAAGTGGTATGTCGGTAATGCTTGGGTATCATCAGAGATTTTCGGCCATCCTGCCCAAGTTTATACAAAAGAAAATCCATTGCCAGATTATTGATCGCACACGTAATTAATCATTGAAAAATGTTATGGATTGGGGCAAATAATTAATAATCGGTACGCGACCGCTTGAGCTGTTGGTTTTGCGCGTTGACCTCAACAACGTTCACGCAAGACAATAAATGAATAGTGTGTTGAAAAATAACCAATTTTTCGTCCGCCTTCATTTTCGGGGTTCAACAAAATCACGACGGTCGACAGACAAAAAACAAAAAAAAAATAAAAAAAAATATAAGTTGTATGTATAGTCAGCAATGATTATTGATCATCCCGACTGTCCGAACCGTCCGAACCCGGCTTGTACGCCTTAAACCCCGGCGAATTTGGATTAATTAATATCTGCAACAACAGTTTATATTAACCGACCAACGTATAATAAATTATACAATGCATTTAGTTATAATATGTGATGACTACTATACTATTTATTACTCGCTAATTGCAATGTAAATCTCGGAATAACCAGTTTTCAACTCTGCAATCGGTCGATAATTAAGATGTGGATGAATACAAGTGGACAAATACATAACAGCCATCACGTGTCCCAAGAAGCTGAATGCTAAAGTGCTAATTAAGTTTAGAATTTAACACATGTACAATTATGAATATCATAACCTAAAATATTACAACCTGGGAGGGATATCACAAACCTACGTGTCAACCATGGGTTTTCCGAACAAATTAACCTTCAAGCATGACATACTGGCGCCGACATTTGACCGGTCGGATTTTTAGTTGAAATTCGAAGGTACAATGCAAAGTATATAACTAAATTCAAGTTCAACGTGGGTGTCGGATAAGAGGTCGATTGAGACTCCTCGATCTTTACGACCTGCTTTAGTTTTTTCAAATCGAATATTGTTTGAATCCATTAATTATGTCACACCTTTGAAGATGGATTCTTGCAGGGCGACGCTGCCCATCTGCGTCGATTCATATATTACAGATGCATACGTCCAATTGCGTTCTAAGCTTTTCTGATTAATTGATTGACATATTTTTATTGACGCTAATTACATTTTCTGATTAAATGTCTAAATTTAAAAATATCCTTCAGCAGTCCTTTTCAAAATGTATGTTTTAACATGTAATTTTAATTTTTATTTTTTGTATTGAGCCTCTTTTGATAAGGCTATAAAGACATATACTGCCACAGAGTACGAGAAAATAAGGGTTCTTGCAAGTTTGCAAGACGTTTCATTTTATGATTATCAATATCGATTGTATAGTAAACAATTTTACTGTAAAATACTCTTTCTTGCTGATTGAAACGATGTGAGCTAAACGCCATAGCTTAACCATGGGACAGTTAGTTTTATTGATGACTTTGAGCTATCAGCATAAATTAGGTTGCATGTTATAGCGCAGACTAAATAGGTACTATAGCAATATATTATACCTTAAAAAATGTATATGAAGTATGTATTCATCTTAAATACTAAATTCTATTTACTCAATCTACGGCATTGCACCCATAGAACACCATCCATTAAAAAAATATCTCCAAAATTTTAAAGTATAAACAACTAACAAAATAAAAACATATATAAATTAGAATTCTGCTTTATTATTATTATTAATATATTATTATAATTTTGTTTTTAGAAGGAAAATGTCATAAGCTGCGGGTTTAACACGATGGGCGACAACATGTGAGATGCAATGTTCCAACCTAACGGCAGCCCACAGTATACGCCAGTGATTCTCCAATTCCAAGGAACCGCGTAAGCGATCACAATCATGCAAATCATCAACCCAGCAACGACAAGGTACATGTACTTGAAAGTCTTCATAATCTTTGGGAATTCGGTAAAGAAGTTGGAATTTTCTAATTCTTTAGCTGTCGCACCCCATTGCATGTTAAAACTAAACATGTGCGACAGTAGTGCAAGATTAAGATGCCATGATAATCCACCAAGAAAAATGGTCATTAGGATGCCCCATTTGAAATTTTCAAATAATGCATGCCAAAATGTAGATTGCCCAGTTCGATATCTGACCAGCGCATTGGCAACCGGGCAAGCTCCAGAGAATACGACAACCAAGGTAAGAAAGTTTGTGAACGATGACAAATAGAGTTGATCCATGCTGTATTGGAACCAGCCAATCACGATGTAGTTAACAAGAGTCAGTAACAAGGAAGCCGAAATTGCATAGTAAGTGCCAATGTATGAAATAATGGTAAACTTTGCAAAAGTTTTCATTTCTGAAGTAAGAAATCGCCAAAACAATGGCGTGAAAATTTTGCCAGTGTACCAGTACCTTACTGGCTTGAAAACCAACTCGGAACATCCATAAGCATATTTCTGCCATCGAGTAAGTTCATCATACACGGTGAGCGAAACGCCTTCTTGAAACTGGTCGTCATAATACGTAGCCAATCGTACCACGTACCCTCTCGTTTGCAACTTGAGCGACATTTCAAAGTCTTCAGACACATGTTCCTCCGACCAATATTTGACTCTGCCGTTGTCGGTCTCGTCCACGTAAGCAATCTCTTGAACAGCAGACCAGCGCAAGAACGCATTATGACCCACAAACGCAGCCGCATCACCACCAGCAGTGGCATATTGAATGGCAAAATAAATCAACCGAGTAAACCAAGCGATCAATTCTTCCCAATAATTAAATACAACCATCATGACGCCAGACTTGTTTTGCACGATTGCTACTTCCGGAGAATGATAAAATTCTGAAGCAGCATCAAGGAAGCAATCTTCGGGAATTCGAGTATCAGAATCCACCAACAGAATTAGATCTCCAATTCGAATATCACCAGCTGCCCAGCATTTGCCACCTTCAGCTTCTAACACAGATTCTAGCGCCGCCTCGTAGGCTTCTGTCTCTTCACGATCGGTCCATTTCTCATGACGTTCAACTTTTTGCAAGTGCTCCTCAACTCGGTTTGATATGTCAAGGCAGTAATTCATGTTACTTGCCTTTTTAAATCTTCCTCGTCGTTCAAATCCATCCTTGCCATGTGGCGGACGAGACACATATCCAATCAAGTGTTCAGCATAATATGCTCTTCGCTTTTCAGCTTCTTCTTCAGAAATTAATTGCATGCCATCGTCGTTGACAAAAATGTTAGCTGAACCACCCTGGAGTTCGTAAGTAGTAATTGCAGCCAGCAGAGATTGCATGGTCGGATCAATCACACCATCCAAGGTTTCTTTATAAACTGGGCATTGGATCGTGACGTGTGGCAGTTGAATATTGGATGCGGACAGTCTTGGTGGCTTGACTGCGGAATAGGTGGCCGAGTTGGATGACAATTGGGAGACAGGTCCAATTAATTGTATGATCGTGCCGGCCACGACAATCGTAAAAAATGCACAAAACAGAACAAATGGCGGGATGTAGAGAATAATAAGCAGACGAATATAATTACCATCAGCCTTAATTTCTTTGGCAACGATGCGGAACAGCAAGCCAATAAACAAAAACAAAATCAAAATCGCCTTTAACGAGATGTTAGCAAGATGAGCAAAATTTTTTGTTTTTGTTTTTGTTTTAATACTTACAATTCCGACAGCGACAGCTTGCAAAAGCATTATTGGACGACGTTTGGGTTTATTGGCCTCGACATCTTTTAAATTTTCTGCGGAGTTTTCAGCAGTTTCTTCATTAATAATGCTGTGATTGTAAGACACGGTCGGTCCATTAAGTTCACGAGAAAGGTCATTACTAGACCAAACAATGTCCATCATTCTGGTTTCAAGCAATGTTGCCAGCGACAACAGTTGCCTGACATCGTCGGCCCATACCAGAAGGCATGCTTCAGAACGAATAAATGCAGAATATTGATATTTTCGAGCACGAGGAAGATCTTCTAATTCTTCCAGAACTTGAATTCTTGTGTTTTCAGACAATGGCATTGATAACACGTCTGGAGCCAGATAGGACATGAGCACGTTGATTATTGGGTAAGACAGCCTAACACAGACCTCAACGTTTAATTCTGCAACATGCTCAGCAAATGAGTTTACTGAGTTTTCTGATTCAGGTGGGAACACGCGGTATTCGATGACATCTGATGAAGGGTTTCCCTTATCGTCTTCGTGGTTGACTCTGAGAGCGATTGCTGGTGTTTGTTCTGAAGGTAATAATTCAATCCAATGCTTTTGCTTGCAGGATTTATACAGAAACTGGCACATGATGTCGTATTTGTCGAGAGTTCCTGCATCAAGGCCACCAAAGTCCAAGCCATCGTTTTGATGATTTTCAGAAAAAATTTGCCGAAGATCAGAAGTGGCTCTCAATACAGCCAGATCAGCTGAATCTCTTCTTTTGATGCCTTCCGAAACTGAACCGGAAGGCCCTGTTCCAGGCAAAGGACGGTCATGTTCAAGAGTGCGAGCAAAGTTTTCGAAGCTGGTAAGATGGTGCAACGGATGCGCATCGTGATAATGTTGGTTGGAGGCGGAGCTCAGCTGACGGGAACCAGGATGCGCAGGTGACAGAGACTTTGGGCCTTCGGAAACGGAAAGTCTTGCCGCAAGATTAGCAAATTGTGACATTCAATTGGCTTTACGGTATGTCACTTGGAGGGAAACGAAAGATATATAAATGAAGCAAGGTGGGAAGTTGTTGTCAAAGCAAGGCCAGTCGAGATGTGCTAGTCCACGCCCACACGTCCCTGTGAAGAAAAGTAGCAGTCGGGGTCGAAAAATAAATTGCTCCCCCGGTTAATTGATTCCATCGAATTTAGTTATATAGGTTTTCATGTCGGAACTGCAAAGGGATAATAGTAAACACGGAAAAGAAAGCGAGGACATCAGTTAGGGTTGAAAACCTTAAATCGAATCAACATCTGCCGAAAACGAGCCGCATGGCGGATTTAAGGTTGTTTCGTCTAAACATAAGTTACCCGGGTTTAGCTTTAATCTTGTGATAACGAATTTTTTTTAACTTTGTTTTAATATTCGTTTTGTGTACAGCATTTATATAGTGCCATCTGCAAAAGTGTATACAGTAATGGGCACTGTTGTCACACCCGCGAGGGAATGCGTTAGCGAGAAAGCATAAATCATGCATACAAGTGGGCCAATTGCTGCTGGTTAGTACGAATTCAATTGCAAAATTTTCTTGGTTTAAGAATACGAGTACGGTTGGTGGTCAGCAACCAATGGACCGTTGGCCAGCCGTTGCACCAAACATTATCGTTATTAAACTTTTTTTAGTATAGACCTTGAATCTCTGTTTAAAAAAAAAAAAAAAAAAAATATATACGCGTCTCTTGTCGGCCGCCCAATCGTACGATAGTTTGTACCTTTATAGTTACAGTGTATTTTCAACAATAAATATACGCGCTAACCAGAGATGAAATAAATAAAAAATGCATGCTGTCTTTATATAAAAATAATCAATCATGTAAAAATTTTCACGTGTCATGCATGGTTGCTTGTTGGTACCAGAGATTAATTACACCGTCGTGTAAACTTGCCATTCTAAAACGAAACGACGTTTTTTTTTTTTTTTTTTTGGGGAGTTCCGTGAATTAAAGTTTTCGGACAACCAACCGGTGGGTGGGGTGGTACCTTTTTTTTCTATATACAACAACGGCCTTAAATTTCAATGGCCTAGTTAGTATACTGTCTCTACCCACCGTATTGGGATTAGATGGATAAATTAATTAATTGATTGATTGATAGATGGCGGGCAGGTCACAGGAGGCTGCGGCGGGTCGGCCTGCTCCTCCAGACATAACCAATACAACTCATTTCATTTTATTTTCTCTAATTTATGAAAATATATTATCATCTCTATAGATAATCTCTACCACTGGTTGCATATTTGTAGGACAGGCAAAACTATGTCGTCAAACGATTCTCTTTCGTCTTCAAAGAAATCACCATCGATTGAAGGTTGTTTTCGATTTTCAATGTTTGCTGCCTTGTTCCAATGCTAACGTTTTCGTTCTGATCAGTTCCCAACCCATTCAAGACTCCTTTGTCATCGGATGCGGATAGCTCTTCTAATGTAGGGTTAAGTCCATCAGCTTCGTCGGCATCTTTGACAACTGCTTTCACTCAGTCACAACCGCATCAGACGCTGGAAATAATCAGTCCAGCACCTGTCAGAGGGAGCCATCGGCAGACGAATTCATTATCCGGATTGGCGCCAGGATCGAAATTCACGCTAAACAAGGAGTCGAAACGAGGAAAACGAGCAGATCGGTCTTTAGGTCTGTCAGACGTTGCGACTTTGCCAGCTGCGGCTGCCTCAGCAGAAATATCAGGAGCATCAATACCTACAGATCCCACCACAACTACAACATCGTCTTCGTCGTCTTCGTCGTCTTCATCAGCATCATCATCAGGAGTGGACCGTGAATTTTCAGCACCACGGTTTGCTAATAGAGACCATGTTGATTTTTCGGCATTTTCATTCAACAGCGAGTATACTCAATCCAATGCTCAACCAAATACTGAACCCAGCTCCTCACAAACTACTTCTTCAAGACCAGCATTGAAAATAATCAACCCGCAGTTATCTACAGTCATGGATTCAGTTCCTATTCGCTCCCCAAACCAGAGCACGCGACCGTCAATTTCAACATTCCCGGCGTCAAGCCAACGCAAGCCATCAGTATTCGTACGTCGTCAAAGCAGCGCCGTCGTAACAACCCCGAATAATGGACCGAATGTTGTTGATAACGAGCAAACTGGTAGGATTCCGACCCGTCACCATTTCATATCTCGTCGTTTGCCGTTAGGTCATTCGATTGAGAAGCCCTGGCTGACAAAACCGACTTTGGTCGAGAAATTGTTAAATTATATCATAATTGTGGCTTGCGCGATCGGGTTGGCATTAGTCGGCATTCTAACCTGGTTGGGCACAACCGAAATCGAAAATTACAAATATTGCCCGGTTTTGGAAGACAACTTTGAAAGTGATGCCAGTTTGAATAACTGGCTTGTCGAACAACAAGTCGGCGGGTTTGGTAATGGCGAGTTTGAATGGGCAACGAATTCAAGAAATAATTCGTACGTGAAAGATGGCAAGCTTTACATCGTACCAACGCTCACGAGTGATGCGATTGGCGAACAGAATTTGTATAACGGATATACCGTCAATCTGACCACGACCGGCACATGTACGGGTGAAGGTCAGGAGGCATGCTCGATTCGGTCGAACTCGACCGCCGGTACGATGATCCCGCCAATTCAGTCTGCCAGACTGACCACGATAAACACTGCCAGCATTACTTACGGCAAGGTCGAAGTTCGTGCGAAGTTGCCCAAAGGTGACTGGTTGTGGCCTGCGATCTGGATGATGCCGGTAGATTCAGTGTATGGAGCGTGGCCGGCATCGGGTGAGATCGATATTGCTGAGTCTAGGGGAAATTCTCATACGTACCCTGACGGCGGCAACAACGTGATCTCGTCAACGTTGCACTGGGGTCCAACTTCAGCTTTAAACCAGTACTGGAGAACTCATAATACGGTCAAGTTAACACGAACCACGTTTCCTCAGGGTTATCATACGTTTGCAATAGAGTGGAGTAAGAAGTACCTTGCCACTTACCTTGACGGACGGTTGCGTCAGATCGTATATCATCCGTTCAAAACTCCGTTTTGGTCGCAAGGCTCGTTCCCATCAACATATGATAACGGAACGGCCGTGACCGACCCTTGGCCACTAAACAATAACCAGGCACCGTTTGATCAAGCGTTTTATCTGATTTTGAACGTCGCTGTCGGCGGCACTAACGGGTTCTTTGCTGACAATGTCGGTGATAAGCCATGGAATAACGGTGATCGGCAAACCGCAATGATGAATTTTTGGAATGCGCGGGACACGTGGAGTAAGACATGGGGTGATGACGAGAGCAGGGGTATGGTTGTGGATTCGGTTAAAATGTACAGAATATGTTGAATATTTTAACGCAGCTAGTCATTCCTTTTTTCTTTTTTTCTTTCTTTAGGTATAACAAACCCCTTTCTACTCTTAATATTATCATAAAACACGTATATTTATTAACACATCAAAGCTCATTAAGTTCGTCTAATTTTACACTCATTGTATCATTTTTTCTGATTAAGCATTATTGAATAACCACAACGTTCTCCGCGAATTGCACTTTCGTAACCAAGGCCTGCGAAAGCTTATCAATCGGAGTGTCGGATCCCGGCACAATAATGTTGATCAGTGTCACATTAGATATTTGTGAGGTACCGTTATATCCGTAAATAAACGCATCTTTTCCTCCAAAGTCAAGGATGGTTACGTTTTCCACCAACACGTCAATAATGTTGGCAGCACCAGACGAAACACCAGGCGTACGATCGACTCTGGTGACCAGGGAAAGCCATGAACTAAAATAAAGGTCGTGGCCGACAACGATGCTTTCAATAAAAATATTTTTGTAATTCACGTTTTGAATGGTCGCGCTTGCTCGTGCTTCTTTGGAATCGATGCCAAGTCCAATGGCACCCTGATACAATGTAGAATCTAACACGGTGAAATTATCAAGACCATAATAATTTCCATAACCTACTTTCCATCCGATGCACCCGGTCCAGGCAATCGTGTTCGAAAACACGATATTTGTGTTTGGCACGAAGTCATCCGGCCAACTCTTCGCAATGTCGGTGGACTTGATCCAAGTTTTAAGAGAGTAGCTGTCGTCGCCAGACGCCACGAACCCATTGTTAACAACGACATTATCAGAATGCATAACGTCGATGCCATCGTTTTCTTGCATTTTGAGAGAGTTTAGAATTTTGACATTGCTAATTGTCACATTTTTGGACATGGTCGGAATAAACGCCCACGAACCAGATTCACGTAAAAGCGGCCCGTCAAACACAAAATTGCTGGTCTTGATTGGCACAATCAGGTTAGCTTCAAATGTATTTGACTCGAGTATGTAGTTTGCTCTGCCGTTGATCGTGCCTCGACCGTAGATGCCGACATTTTCGGAATCAAATTCGGTATATATCCACCATGTTAAATTACGATCTAACGCTGAGGTAAATTCATTGCGCTTGACTGTAAAGGCTTCATAAATTTCCACGTCATTCGAGAACTGCAAGACAGATCCAGCCTCGAGGTATAGCTTGGCATGTGACGGCAGCTTGATGTTACCAACCGTGTACACGCCAGGCGGAACGAAAACGACACCGCCGCCTACATTTTCCACGTCCGCAATGGCAGATTGGAAAGCATCCGTAGCAATTTGCACGCCAGATGAGTCGGCGCCGTAGTCGGTCACATTGAAAACGGACTCGGTCTCTTTTGATGGCACGTACTGCTCTGGTGGGTCAATAAGAATAACCAGTTCCTTAAGATCATCAATTTTGACAATTAGGTATTGCGGGCCATCAATGTCAAACCAAACGAGTCCGCCATCGGTTGTTGCAGAAATATTTAGCTTTCGAGGCGAAATGGTAACATTGCTAACATCTTGCAGCAAGAATATGGAGATTTTGCTTGTTTGAGAAGCATCGGCAAGGGAAAAATGAACATAATCGTAGTCATAAAAGCTTACGACCTCGACCAATTCTTCGTTATTGACCAAAACCGAAAACGTTTCAGAGTAATTGAAAACACCGGCAGGCAAGTTGTATGAATCAATATGCTGGAATGCGCGTGCCGTGGCTATTAGCGATAAAAGCCCTAGCAGCAGAAGCTGAAAATATCGGAAGTGCCATTGTGCACGAGGAACATGTGGAAGAACAGGCATCTATAACAAAAGAATAGATCTTTACCTACAAGAATAAATGGCATGCATGGTATATATAGATATAGATAGATATGCGTACATGCAAAAAAAAAAAAGCCAAAAAAGCCAAAAATAAAAAAAGCTTTGGCATTTCGGCATGGAATAATTGTTTTTACGCTACGTCAGTTCCCGCCGAATCACGCACGTTTCAAGTCCGCCGCGCCTCTTGTCAAATGCCGCATATTTGCAAATTTCACCTCCTTTTTTATTTTTTTCTTTTTTTTTTTTTGGGGTTGTTCTTATCGCTAGTTAGTTTTATTTTGTTTTATGTGCATTGATCTTATCTTGTTATGATATGTTTTTCTTTTTATTTTTTATTTCAGCTTATGCACGAGATACTAGAACTGTAATTTGGTTTATACTAATAAGTACTATGTAGTTTCGTAGAGAGTAGAATAACGTAATTAGTCCAGTATTTATACATATATGCAGTCGGTAGCGGTGGCAAACGAACGCTATGACCGGCCGGTGCAAAAATATTGTCAAATTCTTCAAAGTTGGTTGAATCAGGCTAGGCCGAAGTGCCATTTATACTTTGAACTGCATACACACCAACGTATATTATTTAATATAAACTTGTATTTAGCTTAGTTATATGTGCACTGTATAGTTATTAATAAGCACATACTACGAAAACATAATACCGCATGTTGAAAAAAAAATACAAATGTAGTGCTTGTGTGGAAAACAAAAAAATAAAAAGAATTCAAATATAAAATAAGAAAAAAAGAAAAAATTCCCCTCTAAAATGCTCATAATAAAAAAAATAAAAAAAAAAAAACAAATAATACAGTGAGTGGCTTTGGATCCGTGAACATCCTATTTTAGCGCACTTTTGCATAAGTTGGTGGCCGCACCCTCTTACCAATCACTTTTACCAGCCATATAGGCACCAGCGACGCTGCCAGACACACCGTCGTTTTCCAAAAAAATGGTCCCGTAGTAAGATATTGCAAATCTACACATCCAAAGTTAGCAATTCATCCAAAACACCAAATGAAAAACAAATTATTTTTTTTTCTTGTTTTGTTCGTACCAAAATATTCGCCAAGAAACGGAATAGACGCAATATATGCGCCAAGTGTAACAATCTCCGTTGCAATCATAATCTTGTTCCACGTGATAATTTCCATTGCAACCATAAGTAACTCGTTCAGGATAAGTGCGGTGAATGAGACCGATACCATCTGCAGGAACACCGACATGTCCAGACCAACCAAAAGCTGAGCAAGGCCTTGAATAATGCCGCCTTGAAATACCGAAATCAAGACCCATACAAAAAACGTAAAGTACGACAACGACCGGCCCTCTGTTAACTCCTTGTAAAGCTCTGGATATAGCTCCGCGAGATCTTCGTCTACATCCCGATCAAGTACCATTGAAAAAACAGGCATCATCGTGTAGATTGTCGCATAACCAACAAGAATCAATCCCTGATACAATGCCAGCGGCTCAAACGACGACGAAATCGAGTAGACGGCTTGTGCAACCGAAATGATTAGGCCACGATGTATAATAAATTGTGCCAACTTCGCTGATTGTTTGTACGAATTCCGGCCATGCCACACAAGAAGTTTCGTAAGGTAACAAAACTGAAGAATCGAAAAATCCGCCGCAAGTGAAGCTTGCCTGCCTTCTTTGCCTACAATACCCACGCCCACGTCGGCAGCTTGAATCATGCTCACATCATTACCACCATCACCAATACAGCACACCCGCTTCTTGGAGAATTCTTTAATAAGCTTAGCAATCTCAGCCTTTTGCGTTGGCGAGCACCGGCACGCAATAACAGCCGGTAACTTGATTGCAACCTCTATGAACTCTAACTTGTAGCTCTCCAAGAAGAACGCAAGTGATTCACCGTCAATCAAAAGGCAACAATCTGTTTTCGTTCGCAAGTATTCCAGCTCGTCATAAGCATCCTCTGATCTATTTAAGCCCGTGATAGTGTGAATATATTGCCCACGAGCAACTAATTTTGCCGATACTGCAACGCATCTTGCCGTTTCCACTTTGTCACCCGTCAACATCCATATTTTGATTCCCGCATTTCGAAGAAGCTCAAGCGATGGCTTCACGTCGTTTTGCAACCTGTCTTCTACTCCGGTCAATCCAAGAAGTTCTAAATCCTTCTCCAGATACTCCTCAACTACTCGACCCATTTCTCCATCGCGGTCTTTCATCATTAGTGACGCGGCCGTGTATTTCTCTAAAAATACGTTATATGCCTCTGATGTGAGCCTCTTTCGTCCTACAACTAGTGTACGTAAACCCTCGCGTGCCATATTGCCAGTCTCCTCTTCAAGCCAATCATTTTTCTGCACAATTCGCGCCATTACTGAGTCCGCTCCCTTTTCGAAAAACCAAATTTCATCCTTCTCCGAATCGCTCACAACTATCCCCATTCTCTTGGTCTCTGAAGAAAATGGAAAAATTTGCAAAATCTCTAATTTCTGTTCGATTTTGGTGCCTTCATGCAAAAGAGCAATCGACGTGCGATCACGCTTAGCCAAGGTTAAACCAACGGACTCGGTCCACTTGACAATAGCAACCTCATCAGGAGAAGCTGCTTGATATGAAATAACGTCGTTGTCATAAACAGGAGTAACGTTATGGCACACTGCAAGCGCAAAAACAACATCTCGGACACGGACACCAATGTCTCGGCGACTTCGAGTACTGTGATGACCATCCTTAACGTAGGCGACAACTTCATCCATCGCCTCTCCAGCATATGACACAGTTCCTACATGAATCTTTTTCAATTCCATCTCATTCTGTGTCAATGTACCCGTTTTGTCAGTCAATAAATACTCAATCCTGCCCAGATCCTCTGGAATTGTGGACGTGCGAACAATTGTCTCAGGAATGGACTTGTCATGCTCGATAAGAAATGCGTACACACTCTTTCCAAGATCCAGGTTCACCCTAAGAGATACTGGAATAATAGAAGAAAACAAAACCAAAAATCGGAAAATATTAATGTACCATCGGTCTCTGAATCCACTCAATCCCACGAGTAACAACGAAAGTAAAAACACGCATATGCACAAAATTTTAGAAAGTTTATTGATTTCAAGCTCAAGGAGCCCAGTCTTAAGCCGTGCCTTGGAAGTGTTCATAGCTTGCCTAGTCTCGACACCGGTATAAATAATACATCCCACCGCGTGACCAGATGCCAAAACGGTGTTTGCCCATAGTGTGTTGTCAATCGACAGGGGCAAATTAGAGGTCTCAAAATTTAATCTTCCTAAAAAACTGTGAATTGATTTCGACGGTGCAGTAGCTAAAATTTGAATATTCGAAAGATGTTCATCTGGAAGTGACTGCGTAAGGGGACAGGCAATTCTAAATATAATTAATTATGTCGACAATTAAATACCAATTAGAAAATTAAAAAAAAAAATACCGTAATTTCCAATCAGTTTCACCATCAAGTTGATCGGTTCTAATAAATGTTTCTCCGTTTGCTTCTGATGATTTTAAAAGGATCATATCTGCGGGTACGCGCTGGTCTTTCTGAACCAGAACTAAATCTCCAACCTTTAGGTCCCTAGCCCGTACCAAATCACTTTTACCCAAAATTTCATAACCTTCTTTATTTGCTTCCGCATCTCGTCTACGTCTGGAAATATCATCCAGAGCTTCTTTTGACATTGTCACAAACAAAACAAATGCCAGAGGAAGAACGTACGATGACAAATACCCTATTCGAAGAGAGGGAACGATTTGAGATAATGCAACAATAAGGAAATAAAGATTAATAAAAAATTTGAATTGTTCGTATAAAATGTATGGAATGAATGTAAAAGGATTGTATTTGGCGTTGCTAATCGCGTTTGATGGATATTTCTTGGCTGCTTTGAAGAATGGTACGATAACCCGGGACGGTCCGGATGATTCTGGTTCTTCAGACTCATGGTCGTCCTGATCAATTTTGCTCATTAGTGGAACTCCATCTTCATTGGCTTCCTCGCCGATGCGGATGGCGACATCCCCTGATGATGAGCGATAATCAGCAGCGTCGACGAAATCCTTATACGACGAAGAAGGCATCGTTCGAAGCGTAATCGCTGAAGTAGACGAGGCAAAAGATATGCGGCGTGTATCTGTCGCTCCAATTTGATGTGATTGATGAGATGTTGATGAAAGCGGTGCGACCAGAAGTGGATCGCTCTGACCCGACGGCATACGTATTAAACGTGCCGTTTATGATAAGTCTACTGAGTCAGATATTATCGTCCACAATACAAGAAATTAAATTTCAAATATATAGACTATACTGACATTCAAACCTGCTCAACTATAAAGGCGTGAGCAGAGCAATCCTTTTTGTAAGTCAAAAGTCCAACGATTCCTCTCGCGAAAGTTGTTTTCACAAGTGGGCGATAATAAAGTTTACTTGGATTGAATAAACATAGTAACTATGATATAATGTACTGTAAAACATACAAGCCTCTGCAAATCAGTCTACAGGCTACTTACACAACTAAAATAATCTTATAAATATATTATAGAGTAACGGCCTATACGTTAGATGTTGTAACATTGTTCCAGCAATTACATATAACAAGTTATATAGTTATGTGCAATTCACCGATCAATGCTGCTGCATATATAGCGCATTGATGATGCATTTATATGCAGAAAGGGTTTTGTGTAGATTGGTCACCTGACTTTCCACGTCCATTAACCGTCTCCATACGTCCAGTAATTCATATACTTGCAAGGAATCAATTCCAGAATTTTTTTTTTGTTGTAAAAATAGAGCATCATGGAAATTTCAGTTTCAGAGGCACACGTGTCTTCTGCTGAAACGACTGTAGATGAAGCGGCTTTGGTTTCGACAGAAAGAGAGTCAAGCCTTGAGACCGAACCAGCAAGCAGTCAACATTTTAAGTCCACTAGTGATAGCAATGCGCTATCAGAAAACTCAGCAGTAGTTTTAAATGATGTTGAATTACCTCAAGATAAATTGGTTTCCGAGAATTCTGACGTGGTTCCAGATTCTACTATCGTCGATTCCCCTGGCGTGCCGCACATTGATGTGGCATCAAACCGTTCTTCTGCTGAATCAGAAAATCAACTGGACGAGCCAGATATTGAGAACATTGAATTGAAACATGCAGTAGTAGCTTTGAGCGATACTAAATTGCCTCAAGATTCTACTAGCATCGCTTCTTCTCCGTCCACAGAAATCGAAGCAACTTTAAGCGACATATCGGATTCAGAAAACATCCAGACGACCAAATCTACAGCAAATGAGAATATTATTACGCTAGATTCAATAGTGGCTGCAGATGATGCTATATTGCCCCATGATTCTGCTAGTGGTTTATATTCTGCCCCAAGCCTTGATGCGGCGTTAAATCCTACATCAGAATCAGATGATAACCCGAAAGTTGATTCTGTCATTGATGAGAAAATCGAGGTGGTAACAGCCACGGAAGTTTCAAATCAAACTGTATTATCTCAAGGCTCTTCTGGTAAGTCATGATTAAGCTAGCCAAGTTTGTTCCTACTTAACGTTTTAGTTGATGAAGTATCAGAAAAAATTGAACAGTTTGGAATTAATGATAGAGACAAGAGCTCCACAACTATTACCGAACAATCAGTTCTGCCTACAATGATAGAATCTGAAAACTTAAAGATTGAGCGAGTTCCTAAAGTAGATGATCAGGCAAATGAGAAGGCTAGTAATAATGATCAATTTTCCGTATTTGCAACCTCTGCCGATGATCCAGGATCTTCAACTTTTTTTGACAAAGTAGTCTCGCAATTTGATGAAACCCTAAGATTGTCAGGTCGAGTGGATGTTAACGAGGATCCACAACCATTAGTCAATTCGCATGACTCTGAAAGTTATTTTAAAACTCAACAGAGTCAAGAAAATAACTATTTCGCTACACAAGAAGATGATGTTCAACCTAACTATGATCCGTTTGCTAATAAAGATTATTCAGGGACATTAGAGCCCGAAGAACATCTGTTCTGGAATGAAACCACAAAGAATAGTGCACAAAGTGAGATTAAGGGCGATGCGGATTTGGAGTTTGAATTTGTCAAAGCAGAGGCCAATCCTTTTGACAGTGGTTTAATTAGCTTGGAGGGCGGAATTGATGAAAAAGCTTTAAACGATAGTACTAACTCATCACCTTCAGAATTGAAATTTGACTCAAATCTTGACTTTTTGTTGGAAGATGACGATTTTTTGGATTCTGATGACGAAAACCATAATGTGGAAACTACTCCTTCATATCAAACTTTGGTTCAGTCACCTTCCGGTTATGCTCCTCAACATGATATTTCTGCGCCATCAATTTATGCTCCTGTGCAACAAAAACCTTTCGCGTCTTCAAACTATGCTTCTCAGGCCACCGCAGATTTATCTTCATATCCACATATGGAAGCACAATCTGCTAATAATATTTACTCGCAGCTTCAGTCAGCTCCACCGAAAAAACCGTCGTCAAATTCATTTTTCGCTGATTTGCCAACAATATCAGATCCCAGGCTTACCAATACTATTTCTGCGTTTGAACATATGGTTAATGGCGACACTCTTATTAACAACCATACAACGACTGCAAGTCATGGGTCTCATGTTTATTCTTCTCCATTTGATGCGCCAGAATCAAACGTTCTTTCAAAACATCATTCTCAAGCAGCAGTACCAGCTCATACACAACCGCCGCGAAGCTCTTCAGCAGCTGCACATTCCGATTTTTTTGCTGAATTACCGTTAAAGTCTAATCCACTCGAATTTTCTGAAATTTTGAGCTCCACCCATGCCCCGGCTGCAGATGTGGTACCACTGACTGATTTAACGCAATTTTTGGAATCTCGGGCAGTATCACCATATGCCCCTATTAAGCCGATATTATCTTCACCTGCGGTTAATCATTACGAAAATAGTCAGATCGTCTTGCAACAAGAGGTTAATAAATATGCTCCAGCTCACACAGCCGGGCCTTCTGTTTTTAATCCTTACGTTCCACAGGCGGTGCCCGCACCTTTGGTGCCTCCGCCAGAGCAATCAAGATACGTGGTCCCGCCACCTTCCGCGCCATCGACTTCAGTATCTCCCGTTGTGAATCCTTATGCGCCTGTATCTCAGCCTGCAGATGTTTCTAAACCACCGTTTTCCTATTTGTCCCAGCTTCAATCTAGGGATAGATACTTTAACTCTACTGAACCGGCAGTTGGTGCAAATGTTGACGTTTCTCAGCTACAGCATAGTAGCTCCTATTCCACTTCACCATCAAACAGTCGATATCTACCACAAACCGATAACAAAACGCTACATGCATCTTTTAAGAACATTACGGCTCCAAGTAGCCCTCCTCAAACATATAATCAACCACGTGAGTCTCTTTTTTTTAAAAAAAAAATTGTTCTAAAAGATATAGCTTTTACACAACCAACAGAAGCAAAATCAATTTTGCCTTCACAATTTAAGATGTCAAACATACCGCCGAACGTGGCTTCTTCGACAGAAAACGATTTACATCACGTTCCAATAGTCACATCGGCTCCGCCTCAGCCATACGGGCAATTGCCGACACAGCAACAGCAACGTCCGGGCATTTCAGGATACACTGCTCCAAGTCGCTCTTCATCTTACGGCTACCAACCAAGTCATCAATCTGTCAAATCTATAGGTTCGGAGATTGTTGCTATACAGCCTTCATCACGATTAGTCAGTGCGCACACAAAAGCATTACTTACCCCTCAGGAACCCGTCATACCATATGTGCCGTCGTCTAATCGATCTGTCTATCCAACTTCACACGCACTATTTTCATGGGGAGCAAATGGAAAAATAGTTACGATATTTCCGTTGAAGAACAATAACCTTGGATACACATCTGAAAATCTTTCATTTAGCACTTCTAAAGTTCAAATTAGAAATGCAAAAGACTTTATATTTGGTGTTAATGGTGACATTAATTTGAAATTTCCTGGTCCAGTTTTTTCTCCAGGTTCTAAAAGTGCGAACAAGACAAAGAAGAAAGAAGTGCTTAAGTGGATGGACGAAAAAATTCAAACGATTGATAATGAATCATATTCTGCAACTGGCCAGGAAAAAGTTCAATTGAAGGAAAAAAATATACTATGGAAGTCTGTGCGACTAGTCCTAGAATGTGACGGCTCTCTTGAAGGAACATCTGAACTGGAGAATAAGATTCGCATGATTCTTACTCCTGGATTAAGTGATGATGCTAATTCTGATGGTTATTCAAGTTTTTCTAATGCTGGTGATTTATACGCCAAGCATGTCGGAGGCACAGCTCTTGTCTCACATGATACTGCGTCTAAAGGAAAGATTGATGCGATTTCAGAGATTAAACAATTTTTATTAAGAGGGAACCGCGAAGGTGCAGTGTCTGCTGCTCTGGATAATCGTTTATTTGAGCATGCGATGCTCATATCTAGCACAATAAGCAAGCAAAGGTTCAGGGAGACAGCACGAGAATTTGTAAGATCAGAGATCTCATCTCTTGGATCTCTTGATTATCATAGCTTGGCGTTAGTATATGAAGTGTTTGCTGGCTTAGGGGCAGAATCTGGTATGATGATATTTTCTGAATATGAAACGTATTGCTAATATTAATCAAGTGGATGATTTATTACAACCCGGATCCAACATGCCTATTATACCAGCTAACGCATTATCTATTGAAGCTCCAGCGCATTTGACAAAATGGAGTGAAAGTTTAAGTATGATTCTTTCAAATCGATCAGAAGGTGACACTACAGCTGTGTACTCTCTCGGAACTCTACTCGCCAGTTATGGATTTACATATGCTGCGCATACTTGTTTTCTTTTTTCTCGTTCTCTTGCAATTTTCGGACCAATTGATGACGCTAGGTCGGCATTTACACTTGTCGGAGCAGATTACACTAAAAATCCCTTGTTATTTTCTAAAGATCTTGACTCTATAATACTTAGTGAAATATATGAGCTCGCGTTATCATTGGGCTCCAATACAGTAAATGGAGGCCTAATACCACATCTTCAATTATTTAAGCTGCAGCATGCATTGATCTTGGCTGATTATGGACTTCTTGCAGATGCACGAAAATTCTGTGATCATATTCAAGCGGAAATTAAGGTGACGCCAAAAACAATGTTCGTCTATAATAAATCATTTATCCAGAGTGTTCGTGACCTGGGACATCGTCTTTCAGAGTCACCAACAACAGGTTCAAGCTGGCTAGGAAGTAAATTGAGTAAACCTTCATTAGACAAAGTGTGGGGCCAACTTGACAAGAGCTTTGCCAAATTTGTTTCTGGGGATGATGATGATACTCCTGATGGTAATGGACAAGGGGAAAAAAATGACGGAAGATTTGGAAAGATTGCATCAAGTCCGGCCATTTCTCGACCACAGTCGGCATTGGACATTTCTGGAATAAATAATTTCAGTCCGCAATATGTGCCATCCCAGACTCCTCCGAATACTTCTAATTCTTATAATCCAAGGTCGTATGGATCATCTCCTTCTTCTGTAAGGGCCTCAGTGTACGTGCAACATGATCAGCCTACTGACATTGTTGGGGGTTATCATGCGGCTAATAGCCAATTTGCTTATGACCATTACAGAGTTTCTTCGCCTGGATCTCAAACTTCTTCCGCGGCTCCATTCGAATCAAGATCAAGTTTTGAGATTTCATCACATGAATTGCGATCACGTAGGGAATCCTATGAAAGAGTCAATAGAGAAAGCGAACAAGAGTCTATTTCATACGAACCTTCAAATGCAGATTATACTTCTTTATCGTATCCTACATCTATAAATGCCTATCAATCAAGCGATGGTTTGCGGAAGACTTCTTATGGGTACGAGCCACCGTCTACGAAATTCGAGCCACCTTCTACGTCATACAATCCATCATTCACGTCGTACGAACCGCCGTCTACAGCTTACCAACCGCCATCAACTATCTACGAGCCACAATTGGTGGCATCTGAATATGAAAATCCCTCAGAAGTTAATTTGCAACAAGCAGATATTTATAACGCTACTTCGGTGGAGGAGAATCAAGCGTCATATGTGGGTTACGAACCAAATGGTGGTGACGCAGCCGAAATAGTAGACAACATTGCCCGGGAAAGTTATTTAGATGATGAATTTGAAGATGATCTAGGACTAGGAAATAATGCACTACAAAAGAAGACACCAGAAGTTGCCGAAGAAGAGGAAAAAGAAAAGAAGGAAGTTAATAAAGAACAGGTTGATAAGCTACAAGGTAAGTCGTGACACTGAAATCGATTCTTAACACTAGCTAAAGGTGAACAGAGGGAAAACCACAATCTAAAGGCTGGTTTGGATGGCTAAGAAAAGGAAATGATCAGGAAGGGCAGCAACAGCAACAGAAAGCTATCAGAGCAAAATTAGGAGAAGAGAATTCTTTTTACTATGACCCGGAACAGAAAAGGTGGATCAATAAAAAGGTAAGCTGAAGCAATTTTAAATTAGTTTATTGAATTTACTTTAACATTTATAGGCGTCGTTAGATAATGCCCCCG
Organism: Lipomyces japonicus; assembly: GCF_038497905.1. Lineage (NCBI taxonomy): Eukaryota > Fungi > Ascomycota > Lipomycetes > Lipomycetales > Lipomycetaceae > Lipomyces > Lipomyces japonicus. The sequence continues at coordinate 23,371 of NW_027117850.1, read as the reverse complement.
CAGCTGTGCCTCCTCCGCCACCGAAGAAAAAACTTGCGCCCTCTACTACGCCAGAACCTACGTCTATGACTTCGTCTCTTTCAACAGCACGGTCTCCCGTACCAGGTCCGCCGATCGCGTCACAGTCTTCGACTAGTCTACCATTTAGAAGCGGCCTTACTCCTCCGACTTCTGGTAGTCAGGCCCGATTACCTCCATCAAATAGTATGCCATCACTCACAGGAATGCCAGAAATACCTTCTGGAACTAGGACTACGAGAAAGAGACCAAAGTATATTCCACCTCCGGCGTTATAAAGTACGGCCCGTTGATGGTTTTTATATTCGGTTAAACCACGGAATTTTTTCTTATTGTGCTGTATTCACTGTTTTCGGATTTCATCATTTTAAATATTGCGTACATATTTACACTAATTTAATAACAATGTTACGTATAATATGACATGATGAGTTAAAATTAGTTCCTCCTATTTCTATTCAAACTTTTCTGTATTGCATAATTCTATTACATCGATAAGGGAACATTTGTGGTTTGGTCTCGTACTTTTGGCTTGAAAAATCTACCAAAAAGCGGCATGTTATATAATCCACCACCTGCTCGCAAATAATAGATTGGGATACCAAGCAAAACAAACAACGCCGCGAATAATGCTTCCATTGGAGCAGAAAATATTCCACGTGATATTAAAAACAATGCGACGCAACAAAATAATATGGGAGTCGTGATAAATGTCTTGTAAGGTCGTTCTAATTGCGGTTCGCGGACCCTTAGAACAATAACCCCAAGGACTGTTAAGAAATAAAACACATATCCTGCCACCCCGTAGAAAGTAAGAAGTGTTTTGAATTCACCAGCCAGAATAAACAAAATCGTCAACGCAGCTTGAAGTATCAATGCATTAATTGGCGTATCTGTACGCTTGTTGATTTTTCCGAACATAGAAGGCAAAAACCCGTCTTTTCCAGAAACATAGACAAGCCTAGCAGAGGTAAATGCGATTGCATTTAATGCTCCAAAGCATGAAAGAGCTACCGTAATTGTAAATACTATCGCACCCACTCTACCAAATACAAGTTCTCCAAATGCTAGGCCAATTGTGCTTGACTTCTTTAGCTCAGAGCTTGGTAAAACAATATAGTAAGCTAAATTTGCAGATAAATAAGATATGATGACAATTGGCATCGAATAATGAATAACTTTGGGCAAATCTCGACTGGCATTTTTCATTTCCGCAGCAACATAATTTAGATTATCCCAGCCGTCAAATGCCCACAGCCCAGCATATAGTGCGATTGCATAATTGCCAAGAGAATCAGATGAACCATAAAACCAGCCTTCTGAAAAATTGCCTGCCCCTTTCCCTAGAAGCCAATATATAATTCCAATTACAGTAACAACAACCAATGACCCAATTTTTATAAATAAAAATATATCCCCTGTCCTTGTTCCCAAACGAGTACTAATAATATTGATAAATGTAATTAATAAAATAGCAGCAATCCCAACAAGTTTGTTGAACCAAACAGGCGAATATGTTTGTCCTGTTTCCCCGTGGTTTATACCGTCGTGTGTACTACTCGGTGAAAATATTAAGCGTCCCATATACTCCGCAAATACGATTCCAATAATTGCCGTGCTACCAGGTTTAAGAATAATGATTGCAGTCCAAGCAAAGAGAAATGCTGGTAGTGGGCCAAAAATGTGATGTAAATATGCTTGTGCTCCACCATTGAGTGGGATTGCGGATCCCAATTCAGCATAAGACGATGCTCCAGTCCAGACTAGAAGTCCAGCGATTAGCCATACAATTATTGAAGCTCCAGGTGATCCCGCTTGAGAATCTACTTGACTAGGCGATGAAAAAATTCCCGACCTATCAAATTAGGACATTGAAAATGATACAATAATAACAATCTCACCCGATTTGAAGGCCAATAACGAGACTGAGCCCGTTCAGTACTGTAAGCTTCTTCTGCTTTTCTAATGGTAATGCTTGTCCGTTTCCATTTTCTGCACTAGCTGCCAGTGGAATCAAATGATCCCCGTAGTTAAACAATGACTCGGCATACGACTCTCGGCGAACATTTTCAAAAGACAAGTGTTGTCGTAAATCTTCGTCATCTTCAAAATCAAAATGAGACAAACGATCCGCTGAGCCTCTAGATGAAGAAGCATCGCCATCTAATTCGGAAGAGGAAACTAACGATGCTAATTCAAAAGAATCTCTAGATTGTAATGGAGTGTGCTTCGGTTGTGATGGCATTTTTTTGCTACTAGAGATAAATGATGCTGGTTCTCCTAAATTACTAGACGTTACTCCGCAATTTATCTGTGCTATTCCATTCTAATATCAAATAGTATTAGACACTGGCAAAAATACCAGTTAAAAACGGCTATCGAGGGTTTTTGAACAAGGACCCTTAAAGGATGAATGAGATTAAGCGTTGAATGTATTTCGCGCTAAAACAAAAAAGCCTTTTAAAAAGTACAAGCGCGTCAATGAAACGCGTTGCACTTCGAAAAAAAAGTCGATTTAGAAGGTATTCAGGTCAACGCAATCAATGTATGGAGACCTTGCTGCAAAGTTGATACAAGACTCAAAACGGACTCAGATTCTTGATGCTCTTCCTGCGTATCAGACTGATCTTGTTCAAGCCATTATAAGAGAGATTAGGGATCTACGGCGAGACGTTCAAATCCTACTTGACAAGCAAGGCCCGAATTTTAAAGCATCACTAGACAGAAAAGTGTCGTGTGCTATTTTTGTGCTTCAAATTTGTATGCGGCGAAACAAGAGATGCTTGTTAGCGTATCACAGACAGCGTGCTCAACGACTTGAAGATTTAGTGTGGTCTGGCATGGAAACGAACAGCATTGCATATGATGCTGACGATTCGGGAAACGATAGAATCACGATTACAGATAATCAATTTGTTTCAACGGGCTGGCATCCGGATGAAGAAGAATATTTCAAGGGATATTCTGATATACTATCGGAGCTGAAAGGCGAATGGACAGACATTGATTTGACAGGTTCAATGGAACCGCCCAAAGACCTTTTTATTGACGTTCGTGTACTAAAAGACGCTGGAGAAATTCAAACGGAATATGGGTATGTGTTTTCTTTTTTTTTTTTTTTTTTTTATTTTTTTATTTCTGTTTTAACAAAGCGGACAGGGTTATCACTCTTACGAAGAACAGCCAGTTTTACGTGAGACAAGCTGATGTTGAACGTCTTATTCAACAGGGTTACTTGCAAAAACTTGGATAAATGGATTGAAAGGATTGACTTTTGTAATTTAGACTATTTTAGTTAGTTTGGAGTATGGAACTTATGGTCGTGTCATTTGAAACAGACTTTAATTTATAATTTTATGTGGTTTAATGTAATAATTATCATCAAATAAGGGAATTAAAAATAAAAAATCACAATGCTCAACAAAATTCAGAAGTACACCAATCCATGCATCGAAACCATGTAATACAAAAAGACAAAATTAAATTACATTAAGGATTAATTGGGTTCATCACGAGATCAACTGGATTTTTCAAACAATTTCCTTGCAACCTCTGTATCAATAGATTCTTGTTCTTGCTCGCCCGAAAAATTCGAAAGACCAGGTGTGGGCGAACTACCTTGCAGGCCAACTTGTCGAAGCATTTTTTGCACCCAAGCTTTTTTTTCGTTTGACATTCCAGTTTTTTCTATTGAACTTGTGGGCCCTGCCATTCCTAAAGGAGTCGGCGTGCTTCCAGCAGTAGATGGCGTGCTTCTTTTGCTACTTACACTCTTGTCTGATTTAGGGGTCTGAGAGCTAGAAACTGGTGAAGAATTATTCGATTGCTTCTTTAACTTATCAATAGAAACAACTCCACGACGAGATGAAGGTGACGCACGAGTCGAACTACTCTTTTGTGGTGAGCTAATAACATCCAAATTTGTACCTGAACTGTGATGCAGAACAAAATTAATTAGCCATCCCTCTAAATCTGTCCATCCGCCGCCCACACGAACCATGACCCGCTCAGCGATAATTCTGACCCAGATTATTTGTGGTGCTGCATTAGGTCGCTGCAATGTGTACTTCCGCGTTTGTCCGTAGCCTTTGCTGCTTAACGTAGAAGAAGTAGGAGTAGACACTAATTTATATGATGTTTTCTGCTGTTGCTGTTGCTGTTGCTGTTGCTGTTGCTGTTGAAAGATAGGAGAAGGGTTAAAGTCAAGCGGACTCATATTTATTTTCTCAGGAAGACCGGTCAGAATATGCCTAATTTTTAAATCCAAACTCTGCTGTGCCGTTATTGGTGTAGCCTCATCTTTCTCTTCATTAGTACTCGGTGTTAATGTGCCACGCAAAGAAGACACGTCTACTGAAAAACGCTTTGGATCATTAGCATCCAGCTCTGATGTAGAATTTTTTGGACTATGAAACGAAAGAAAGCTGTGGCGTTTATATTTATCTTTTTCAAGAATCTTAGCATTGTCACGGGCAGAAACAGGCTCAGGTACATCATAATCAACACCGTCTAAATCAAGTATTTGTTCACGACGTAAATGATCTGTAGGTGGCGAAGGTGATGGGTGAGCAAATTGCAATGGACTGAGTCCTACTCCCGTAAGTGCACGGTTGACATCAGCGGCTATGCCCATCTCAGTTGTCTCTAACGTGCCCATAGGAGAAGATAATCTTGGAATCTGGCCTAAATGCTTAACGCGAAATTGGTTCATTATATTGCTTGTAGAATTTTCTTCAAATGAGACGCTGTCTTGGTGAGATTCTAAAGAGGCAATAGAAGTAGGCTGTGATACGTTGGTAGCAAATGTTATACTATCACTTGTATCTGTGCTATATCCTTCAGTCGACCCTGCTGTTGAATTTGAACTTTCTGCCCGTTGGGGTTTCGGCTGAGCCAATATTCGAGACTGCTGAATTGCTTGCTCTCTAATGTCTAACTGGCGCGTTTCTCTTGCTCTGCGTATTTTTTCAACCTCCATTAGTGCTTCAGTATCTGTAATTTCCAAATCATCCAAGTCGACAAGTCCTTGATTGTCCTTAGCTGAAATATCTGAATGTACCTTCGTATATACCTTCGTATATTGCGATTGCGAATTAACGTTCACTTCTGAAGAGTTTATTGATCCACTATCAGTTTCAATAATTTCCTTGTTTTCAAAATCTAAAGCATCGGAATCAACATCCTTGGCCAATGCGTTGATCTTTAACTCTATATCCTCCACTCGGTCGATCCATTCCTCGGGTACGGGCTCGGCAGAGATTTCAATAATTTCATCGAGGACTTTGCCGGCCGAAACTATTGAAGATTGCAAATTAAAAATAGAAGCTTTAAAGTTGAGACTATAAAGTTGTTTCTGAATTGCAATATAAAGCCGGGATACCTCTATTTTGTTGTTGTAGATTCCGACTAATGATTCAACTTTGTGAACTCGGGGCACAGCTCGAAGAGCTAATGCGGTTAAAAGAGCTTCGGAATCTGTTGAATGGCTTTGAAGATCTAAAATGGGTTAGCTTCAAACGTAACGAAGACTATCGTAAAACATACTTAGTACTGTAAATAAAAGATTGTTGACATCTAAAGATTCAAGCCTCTTGCAAACTTCGTGGCATTTAATTTCAGTTTTGCTAAGATATTCTTCATTCTCTAGCACTTTCCAATCACAGCACCATTTTCTTAATTCCTCTAAAATTTTGTCAAGTTCTTCACACGAATAGGATGCATGAAGAATGTGTTCGTAAAGATTTATTCGAGTAGATGCCAAGTCTAGAAGCAACCGCAGCTCGGATGTTGGCAACTCTGAAGCTCTAATTACGGCTTCCGGGTCGTTTTCTTTGAAAATGGTTGGATTTAAATTTTCTAATGTGGTCATTTGCCTTAATAAATTTTGTTGAAAACTATGGAATTGAATTTCTGGCCGTAATTGTTTCTGAGTTCAGAGCCAAAACATGGTCTTAAAATCTTGGCAGGAAAAGCAAAATTTGCATGAAATTGTAATGATGTATAGCATATATCAATCAATTGCCAACCGGACTTATTAGGCTTGGTTGTGGTGATTGGAAAGTCGTTGTTCAAAACAGGCCGAGAAAAAAGCGCGGAGTGTGCGAAATCACTCCACTTCATTTATAGTCAGAACTTGCAGGTAAACTATGACCACCACATGTAGAAAAAGTAACAAGAGCAACAATCCATCAATCAGAGCCTACAACTTATGACGATATTTTCAAAAGACATTGGAACACACATACCGTCAAGAGGACTCAAAATATTTTAATTGAGGATTGAAGATATACATGTAGATCCTTACCTGGATGGTCAAAGTCGTCATTTAAAAATTATATTTTTAAGTGAATACAAGATACTTTTCAAAGAGCGATTTTAAATTGATTGATTGAACTTGTCAAAGTTTTTATGATTTATGCCAGATCGCAGGAAAACACGTTATCAGCCTGACCTGGAAATTATTCTGGATTATTCCGGCCAGTCGAAACGATTTCAGCGATTCAGTAATAAGAATGCAGATGAAAGATTAATTGATAGCTCAGAGGACAGATTTCAGGATTCTGGTGCTCTTGATTTAATTTCAGCAAATCCGGTGCCGCAATCAGGTAGGCAAGTTAAAAGACGCAGCCAATTTCAGGCGAGTGCCGAGCTCTTGGCTGATAGTAATGATCAATTTTTTGTTGGCTCTTCAAAAACATTGGAACAACACTTTAACTCGAGAACACAGAACTGGAATTTAAATATTGGATCATCTAATGGTGCTGTTGATATTGCTAGAGAAAACATGAAAAGTGAGACTTTGCAAGATAATCAAAAGATTGGACGTACCGTGCGCAAACGCAAGCTAGTTGATAGTAATGATGTTACTATAACGGATAATGAAATTTTCGTACTGGATGATGGTCAAAACTCTTCGATTGACATCACAGGTGAAGTGATGAGTGACAATGGTGAAGTAAGCCATAGGAAAAAAGTGGAGTTTCGACCAAACCCGGGAATTTTAGGAGCTTCATTTTCAAGCGTTGAAAATGATATTAATATTCAACATTGTACTGTGGACGATGACGAAACTCTTAGCAGTCATAGTAAGGAACCGGAACACTATTTATCAGATTACAGAGAAGATTCATTACAAAAAACAGGTAATTACAATGTAGCCATTGTTTAGAAGGACATGATTATTAGAAGTGATTACAAAGGCTTTGCAATTGGCCAATTTTTTTAATAACGGTTTCATGGTTAATACATCTACTAATAAATTCACTGGTTTTATAGGTCATGCCGTCCAATTGGATACTCTTCAGAAACAGCACAGTGATTCCATAACAGAAGATAAAAAGCACAACGAAATACAAAAGAGCTTGGAAAGAGTAGAAGGTCGCAATTTGAGATCAGCGCGAGGTATAAGAAAACATTACAGAGAGGTTGATAGTGATGAAGAGTTTACTCTAAAAGCTTTGAATGCAACCGTCAAATCGAAGCCAACACAAAAGGCGAAAAAAATTATTGGTAAAAATGCTGTCAACTCTTTACTTTCATCAAGAAATTCCTTATTGACAAGCAGTGATTTATCGGTAGGTTTGTTTAAGTACAACCTTGTGCTAGGATTACTGATTAAGTAACTTCAATTTTTAGAAACTGTTCAATACTAAGAGGTTTAATTTGCTCTCTGCCAATCAGCGTCGGGAATTAATTTCACTTTTACCAGAATGCGACAAAACTTCTGACTTTTTATTGGGCGAAGAATTTTTCAAACTTGGAGTTATTAGGGACTCGATGATTACATTGCAAGAAGATTTGTCGAGTGGCAGGTATGAAACGAGATATATGAATATGATAGAAAAAGCTCGAAAATGGATCGATCTTGGAAATGCGGATGATTTTAAAGAACATCAATTAGAGTTATGGTGGGGACAGCATGCTAATGTTCTTCCCAAACATGAAATATGGCCAGGAATTAATGAGAATAACGGGAATACATAATGGTAGGACCTTGGGAGCTCAGGAACAGATTAGTTAATCTTTCCACTTTGGTTTACAATTTAAGGCGTTTTATGGTGTTGATTACAGATTGTAAAATAATAGTTAGAGTAGTGGTACTGAAATAACAAAGCCCGAGGAGATAAGAGCCTCATTTCACAAAACCGTGCAAACAATTGTGACATTCATTACTAATGAACGACACGACAAGACTTCGGCCAATTATTATGTGTACAAATATCAATTCAGGGACAGGATGAATATATTATTCAAACGTGGGTAACGTGGGTTAATCTATATAAAAAAAATAAATTTTCAGTTCAATTCATTTCATCTGAAATTCAAAGCACGCTTTAAAACGCTATGGCTGAGTTTGAAGTTCTCTTCAGTCCAATAAAGTCGGTTCGATTGAGCTCTCAAATCGAATTGTTTTAGCTCCTCTAACCAGATTTCAAAATGATGATGAGTTTGCACTTATTCAAAAACTTAGTGCAACTTAATAGCTATTTAATAGATTCACCCCAACCATCAAGTATATCTTATTTATGGAATTTTGGTTCTTTATTAGGTTTAATGTTATTAATACCAATAGTAACAGGTGTAACTTTGGCTATGCATTATACACCTCATATAGATTATGCATTCAATTATGCAGAACGAGCTCTTGTCCCTGGCACTTTACTTATCTCAGAAGGCACAGTTCCGTCTCTTTTTTTTCCAAACATCAAAGTCACATTTTTGGATTGTATACCGACATCCAAGTGTCTGAGTGGAACGCAGTGACCGATGCTGTTCATGTTAAGAAAAGTTTCATATTTTTGCAGTTGTTCGGGCATGGTAGAGTTGACACTGGTGACGTGCAGAAAAGCATATATGGTCCATCAGCAATTGCAAATGGAGATGGCCCGGTCCCCAAGGAGTACACCAAGGCTGATGTTGAACAACTAATTGAGCATTTTGTTAGGGCATCTACTGTTGCGGTGACTGATACCGGATTTGATGGCGTCGAGATTCACGCAGCATATAGATATTTAATCGATCAATTTCTTCAAGCAGTGTCTAATCAGAGGTCAGAAGAATACGGAGGCTCAATTGAAAACAGAGCAAAGTTTCTTTTTGACATTATTGATCGTACTGTTGCTGCTATTGGCGCCGATTAAGTTGGAATACGGCTTTCGCCATATTCTGAATTTCAGTCAATGAAATATTTAAATCCCTACCCTCAATTTTCGTACATGATATCTAAATTACAAGAAACTCATTCAAATTTGGTATATCTTCACTTTGTTTAACCTAGAATATCAGGAGCAGAAGATCAGGTTGCTCAGGAAGGTGAATCAAGTGAGCCTTACTATACAAACTGTGGAAAGGTTCATGGATTAAGGCCGGTGCTTAAACTGCGGAGTCGGTAAAGGAATATGCTAATACCCATATGGACGGGCTTGTTGCTTTTGGTAGATATTTTGTATCGAATCCCGACTTGGTTGCTCGTGCTAAAGAAGGCATCCCGTTTAGAAAATACGACAGATCAACATTTCATAACGCCAAGTCTCCTGAAGGATATGTTGGATACGAGTACGCACCTGAGCTTAAGGGTAAGTATTTCTGAATTGAAGGGTAATTTATTTATTATTTCTATTTTTCTTTAATTATGCAGGTTTAAAAATTCGACTATACTAGAGATATATTTTTGTACAGATTTTTTTTTCGGTCCAGGACTTGTGGATGGTTTTAGCTGCAAAATTTGAATTGTATTTTGTAAAAAAAGCGCGCCGAGCGCAAATAAGTTTATGTTTGTGTAGAATAATTACTTCCATTAACTACCATATAACTATAGCGTAATTGGGGATTCAAATTGCTTTAATATAAGTATAATATTATTATATTATTATTTTTGCCATGCAATTTTACACATGAACGAGTACAGGGCGCCTGCACAAACGTTTGGGAAGCGGCAAGGACACGCCGCCATGCGGAAACTCATAACAGTCATCGGTACTACAGGTGTTGGCAAATCTAAAGTGAGCGGAAGAAAGTTGCTTTATAATTTTGCTAAATCAATTTTCTTATGTTTCGTTTTTAGCTGAGTGTTACTCTTGCTAGAGCCCTTAATGGAGAAGTGATAAATGGAGATTCCATGCAAGTCTATCACGGACTTGACACAATTACTAATAAACACCCAATAGAGGAACAATTTGATATTCCACATCATTTATTGGGTCATGAAACTGACCGAAGTCAGGAATATACTATACACAGATTTGAGAAAGAAGTCGAGGAAAAAGTTATCTCAATTTCAGACAGAATGAAGGTGCCGATTCTTGTAGGCGGTACCCATTATTACATACAATCAGTACTTTTCAAGAACAGAACTGTTACAGAACTTCAGAAGAGGGCACTCAGCAGCGAAGAGGAGTATTTCATGGACACTGCCGAAACTAAGGACATATTTGAACGACTACGGCAAGCCGATCCATCGATTGCGTCAAAGTTTCATCCCCGGGATCGACGAAAATTGCGAACAGCATTAACTATGTATTTTACAACTGGGCTAAAGCCTAGTGACATATACCGATCACAAAAAGAAGATCCAAAATCAGATTCACGATATAAATCATTAGTCTTTTGGGTGTGGAGTGATCAAACCATGCTAGACAAGCGGCTTGATATGCGGGTTGACAAAATGATCCAAGAAGGGAACATGCTTGACGAGATTAAAGAAATGAGCGATTTGTATAAATCACTAGAACCGAAGCCAATCATGGAAAACGGAATTTGGCAAGTTATAGGATTTAAGGAATTTCTTCCTTATATTGACTCTTTAAATCACGAGAATAGAGACACCGCACTAGACGAAGTGAAGAAAAATACCAGAAAATATGCGCGAACGCAGGTCAAGTGGATCAGGAGGAAATTTTTGGTCGCAGCTAAAGAATGCCCTGAAGACGTCGTTGTGGTTTTGTTGAATGCGACTGATCTGTCGAAATGGGAGATTGATGTTGAGAACCCGGCAATCGCTATTGCTAAGGATTTTTTAAATGATATTCAAACACAGCAAAACATCCGAGCACCATATGACCTCCAACACTTGCTTCAAGCTGCTCAAGAAAAAGATAACAGTGCACAGCCCGAGGATTGGCAGCATTTTAAATGTGATATTTGTAAGGACAAATTTGGCGATGCATTTGTCTGTGTGGGCAGTGAACGGTGGAAGATTCATTTAAATAGTAGAAAGCATAAACAATTTATCAGATACCTCTCTAAAAAATCAGAGTTTGAAAAATGGAATTCTGGGCGGAAAAGCAAAGACGATGCAAAAAAACTGAGCTCGACAAAATTATTGTAAATAAACTATGAAAATATTGAAGATAAACTTTGTATAATCCTAAATAATAAACTATCGTAAAACGCCATAAAACCCTCGGTTCCATTAAATAATTATTTTCGTCGTTTTCTTTTACTAGCAACCTGTGTTACAAGGTCAGAGGTATCACTTTGGGGCTGAGGAGCTGTTTTGTTGATTTGTCTGCCTGGAGGAGATACTCCTGTTGTTGCAGGCACGTCAATAAATGATAAATCTGACCCTAATTGCATAAAGCACCCCATTGCTCGTATCATCATCCGCTCCTGTTGATGCTTTTCTTGAAATTCATCCTCATCAAGCGTACCCGGAGCGTACGTATATCCAAGAGTAGGAGCAAAGTTGGGCAAATTATCTGTAGCCAGAACCAAGGCGGATCGTAATTCACAAACCGTTGCTAACATTCTTGATGAAACAATGCTGTAGACATTTGGAGCCATATATATATTCTCGTTAATAACAAAATAAGTAGCCAATGGGGTAGTTTCGGTGGATGATATTCGATCTTGCTTTCTAATAAGCCATAATGCGGAAGCTGGGTTAGCCATGGCTATTATAAATTCAACTCCTCTCATTGTTGAGAGCGCCAGGGATAGGTCTTGAGGCAGAGATAGTGATCCGTTAAATTGCGACTGCATCTTAAGGACCTGATTGTTACTAGATCGATCATAAAATGGAGACTGAGAAAAATATTCCAAAACTGATAACACAACGTAAGGTCAACTAATTAATCAAAATATTTATAATTCGTACCATTGTCAGTCCGTAATCCAAACATTTGAATCCATTCCGGTGCTCGCCATTGTAACTCGTCCAGTGCAACCTGTTGATCTGTCATTATGGCAGAAAAAACTTATAAAATTTTTGACGTAAATGAACAATGCAATAATCAATTGAACATAATAAAGTATAAATGCAAAAAGAAAGAGGATATGTATACCATCTAAAGTCTACCGATTTCTGCCTTTTAGACTAACTAATCAAATACTGTAGCTATTTACTGAATGTATTACGTAAGTAATTGCATAAATGAACAAATTGTTTGCCCGAAGCTCCGGTCATTGGAATCCAACTGTTTCAGGACCCGATCAGATTCAACCTTTATTAATTGGCGGCTTTAGTGACGTGATTTTTCACTATCATGACTTTGTAAACCGGAGCTTAATTATATATGTATACAAGTAGGAGGTACTTTAATCTTTCTCGGCAAATGCTTGCTGAATAAAAGGTCTTGGAGGCAAATGCCCGCTTTCATTTTTTTAAGCTTATATAATACGGTATACTGGGTTATAACTAACTATAGTTAATAACTATTACAGCAAAGTCGAAAAATGTTTCGACAAACTGGAGCGGTATATAAAGAAAATACGCGAACACCGCATTGACACAATATAGTTATTCTTTGCTTTGTACACACTACCCATACGTGGCTGTGCTTTGGTATACCACCAAGATTGATCCTTTCTAAATACCAGTGAAAATGTTACACTATGACTTTCATTACCGTGTTGATTGCATTGGCTTAAATCCATTGTTTTGCCATAGTAACGTAACTACTATATATAATAAATTGTACTACAATACATGGTACCGTCACGTTATACCGTTATTCTTGAGGTTTGCAAAAGCTTCCCGTGTCTTGTTCCGCAAACTCTAAAAGAGCGCACATGCACTTCGTGGGCTTACAAACTGTGTCACCTTATCCTGGATGGTAAAGTCTACAATGATGTTCAAGAAGAAACAAACAAGACGATTCGTCTACTATTGTTTAGTTTTCAACAAATTTTATTTTATTTTGCTTAATGCTTAATTTGAAAAATAATGGGCTGCAAATGATATTTTGGATTAGGTGATTGGAATATGGCTCAGTTTTCTTGGCAAAATGAATATAAAACGCTTCATTTTAATACGCGTCTGTAAAGTTCCGTGGTATCCGTCTTTGCGGTGACATATCCTCTAAAGGTTTTATGACTTCAATTGGATAATGATGGCGACATTGTTTCCAAGTCGTCGGATTGTGGTACTCTTTGTATGGTTCTGTACATTGCACTGTACCAAGATATGCATGGAGTTTTGAAAGAATCATGAAGTTTAATTTAGTAATATTATGAGTCTGATAATTTATATCATTCATGATATTTATATGCTGTCAGAATTTTTATAAATACCCACCTAATACCTCAGATGGGTTGACAGACCATGACACAAAGTCGAATCATTTTTAGCTGGTGAATTACACAGATGTCAACAGGTACAGAAATTGAAAAAAAATCGGCTAATAGCCTCCCGCTGTACGGGGACAACGCTGAACAGAAAGAACCTTATGTTTCTGTTTCTTCTGGCAAACTAAAGGAAACTAAGGGAATCTTTAGTTCATTGGACAATTCTTCCAAAGAGTCGTCGCTTGGAGATGTTACCCAACTTGGTTCAGAATCAATTAATATTCCAGTGGGTTGGCCTGCTCTTGCAACCCAGAAGCCGCAAAAGTTTTATTTTTGGAATTTTTCTGGACCTAGAAATGTTAATCTTGACGACGTTGCAACCCAACAATCAGTTTTTGATGATCCCGAAAAGTCCAAATTGTATTGGCCCATTGCGGAATACGAAAATTTGCATAGAGTTGATCCATTAGCTAGATGGTCGTGGCGAGAGGAAGTTAGAGTTCTTCGCAAAATTGATTTTAGAATCATGACTTGGTGTGCCATAATGTTTATAGCGCTTCAACTCGATCGTGGTAACCTTTCACAGGCTGTAGCTGACAACTTCTTGGATGATCTTGGATTTAATACCAATGGTACGCTAGTTAAATTTTTGATTTGCAGTATTTTATCGATAATAACAATAACTAGTTTTCAATAATGGAAATACTGTTTTTAAAGTTGTGTTTTTGTTTTGCGAGGTACCGTCGCAATTGATTTCGAAAAAGATTGGTCCTGATCGCTGGATTCCGATTCAAATGCTTTGTTGGTCAGGGGTGGCCATGTCACAATACGCTATTAATTCTGCCGCAGGATTCTATGTTACGCGCGCTCTTCTCGGAGCTCTGGAGGGTGGATTTATTGCCGACATCTGTCTGTACCTATCTTATTTTTATACTAGGACTGAACTTCCTGTTCGTCTTGCATATTTTTGGGCAGCTTTAACAATTGCAGAAATTATTGCTGCATTTATGGCATATGGAATTTTGCACATGCGAGGTGTCCATGGCTTAGCTGGATGGAGATGGCTTTTTCTTATTGAAGGCGCCATTACTGGGTTTGTTGGTCTTTGGTCTGCAGTGCTAATGCCACCCGGGCCAACAAAGACTGCTTCGTGGTTTAGAGGGAAAAATGGCTGGTTTACTCCTCGTGAAGAAACAATTATTGTGAATCGAGTTCTCCGTGACGACCCGTCAAAAGGAGGTATGCACAATCGTCAAGCATTGAACTTTCCCATGTTTTGGAAATCACTTAAGGATTACGATTTATGGCCAATTTATATTATTGGCCTCGTGTTCGGTTTATCTTCATCACCAGTTGGAACTTATTTGACGTTGAGTCTTCGTCAATTAGGATTCACAACGTTTCAGACGACACTGATGGTTCTGCCTCAACAAGTTGGAGGATTGTTTATAATGTTGGCGAATACTTATATATCTGAGAAATTTAATGAGCGTTCTTTACCTGGAGTGTTTGCCCAATTATGGGTTCTTGCATGTCTTATTCCTATTCGAACGTTTGGGAAAAATGCAAATAGATGGTCCAAATATGCTGTGACTACGGTATTGTTAGCCCATCCTTCAAATCACGCTGTTCAGGTTGCGTGGACATCAAGAAACTCGAATTCAGTTCGAACAAGAACTTTATCTGCAGCAATGTATAATATGTTTGTTCAGCTATCAGGTATTATTTCATCGTATATTTATCGTGCAGACGACAAACCTTTATATCATCGGGGTAATACGGTTCTTATTGGTTTAGCATGTATGAATATTGTGATTTATCTTTTGGTAAAGCTCTATTACATATTCCGAAATAAGCAGAAGGCGAAAAAGTGGAATGCGATGACGTTTGAGCAACAAGATGACTATTCGCATAGTACGACGGATGAGGGAAGCAGCAGGTTGGATTTTGTGTTTGCTCACTGATGAAAAGCTGAAGTTGTTTTTTTTCAAAAAAATGTTTTTCATAAATTACACTATTTATCAACTGTAAGATGCAAGTGCAGAGTAGGGGTTTAAATTAATGAATCTACTACCATTCTCTCAACCCTCCATCCTCGCCAACAAAACCACCCGATCGCCAGGCCTTAGCACCCTTGCTAACTGTACGTACAAAATCTTCGTCTATTTCAATTCCCAATCCTGGACCATTCGTAACCTCGACAAAGCCGTCTTTAACCGCAAAAAATTCTGGATTGGTAACATATGACGTAATATCTTCTTCGCCTGCCTCAACATTGTAATGTATACCTATAGACATTTCTTGTATCACATGGTTAGGCGTTGACGCACCGATCTGAAGACATGCAGCAAGCGCAATTGAACCAAGCGGGCAATGAGGGGCAATGGCAACATCATATGCTTCAGCAATAGCAGCAATTCTGCGCAGTTCCGAAATTCCACCAACATGTGATATATCTGGTTGAAGAATATCAATCGTAGCTTTTGAATTTAAAAATTTTTTGACATCCCACCTCGAATGCAAGCGCTCTCCTAGCGCAATAGGAATTGATGTTAAATTCGACAACTCTTCGATCCCTTCATAATTTTCAGACAACAAAGGTTCTTCAATAAACAACGGTCGAAAAGGTTCCAAAAGTTTTGCCAATTGTTTTGCCATTGGCTTGTGAATCCTGCCATGAAAGTCAACGCCGGCATCTAGCCCCAGTGACTTCACGGTAGCCAATCTCTCTGCGGCGGAATCAAGCGATGCTGGAGAATCAAGCCAACCAATATCCGCAGTAGCATTCATTTTAACAGCCTTGAAACCTTGAGCTTTTCGAGCTTCGCTGTTAATAGTTAGAAATTGTCTGGATATTCATCTTATATCACTTACGCCTGAACCTTTACCGAATCAGGTCGGTCACCGCCAATCCATGCGTATACTTTGACTTTATTTCTGACCTTGCCTCCCAATAAATCATGTATGGGAATATTTAAACGACGCCCCTTAAGATCCCATAGGGCAATATCTAAACCAGAAAGTGCCGATTGAAGTACGGGTCCTCCTCTGTAGAATCCTAAGCGCCAAACCGCCTGCCAAATGTGCTCAATGTCGCTGTTAATTAAATATAATTAGCTCTATATTACTTTTTTTTTAACCATTTCAATTTTTCTTAATAGAATTATATCTTACTTGGCTTCCCATCCAATAAACCGTGCCTTGAACGATTCCAATGCTCCTTCGACCGCTTCAGAATGCCCTTCCAGTGAGGCTTCACCCCATCCGAAGTTACCCTCAACATCGGTAACCTTAACATATAGCCACCTGGGAGGCACTCGAAAATACTCAATAGACGCAATAGCAGGCATTTCAAAGGCTGCAATTTGCTAATAAGTTGTATTAATGCATTTTTTTTTGCAGTGCACAACTCTTCTTGATGTTTATATATAAATAAATGTGTAAACTCGGGGTCGGGGTTTATGCTTTACCGGAAATGTATCCGAAACACCAAAATAACTGATCGGGGAATTTAGGCTGCAATTTAGTATTGTGGGTGTTATAAGCCCTGTGCGGGGTTGCGGGATTGCGGGATTGCTGGATCTCTTCATCCCACATTTTCCCCCGCCCCCTCATTCACCATCTCTAATCGGAAAGGCGTACAGACCATGACGAACAAATATAAATTCATAAATTCAAGACTAACTTTTTTTTATTCTGAAAAAGCTATAACAATCATTTTTACTGTTTTAACAGCGCAATCATGGTCAACTACTCTCCTCCTCCCAATGGCATTTATGTGCCCTCGGTGACGTTTTTTAAGAAAGATTCGTCAGCCGATTCTATTTACAATCCACCTGTTGATCTTGAACTTCAATTACAATATACATTGTTTTTGGCCAGAAATGGTGTTCATGGTGTCGTCCTTTTCGGTTCCACCGGAGAAGCAGTTCATATCTCGCGAGAAGAGAGAAGCAATGTGATTTCTTTTGTTCGCCAGGGCTTAGATAACGAAGGTTTTAGCAACTTCCCAATTATTGCTGGAACCGCAAGCAATTCAGCAGTAGAAACTGTGCAGCTTCTCAACGATGCCAAAACTTCTGGTGCCGCATACGCGTTAGTTCTCGCTCCGAACTTTTTTGCTTCACTCGTGACCCAGCAGGGACTTGTACAATGGTATTCTGAAGTTGCTTCAAGATCGCCTTTGCCAATCTTGATCTATTACTATCCTGGCGTGTCAAACAATATCAATATTGATATTTCCACCTTTGAGGAGCTTTCTACTCACCCTAACATCGTGGGAACTAAGCTTTCGCATGGTAATATCTCGCACCACACAATTTTATCTCAAAGTCCCACGATTCAATCCAACAATTTCAGCGTGTTTACGGGACTTGGCCAGCAATTGCTGCCTTTGACAGTAGTTGGTGGTGCTGGTGCTATCGATGCATTGGCTGGTGTCTTTCCAAAATCTGTTGTTCGGCTATTCAATTTAAGTGCTCAGGGAAATATCAAAGCTGCACAGAAAGCTCAATATCTTGTGTCAAGAGCTGAAGAAGTGGTTGCCAACTTTGGTGTTATCGGTGTTAAAGAAGCGGTCTTTCGCGTGCATGGATGGGGTGACCGTGATGGCTCTCGCTTGCCCCTGAAGGGGTTTCTAGGTACCAAAGAGCAAGAAGAGTGGACAACAAATTATGGGGAAGCGATTGAAGATTTGAAGAAGTTTGAGACTAGTCTTTAATTTTTTTTTCATAATTTCTATTATATTTAGTTATAGAATTAGTGAGCAAATTGGTTTTTAAGAAAATATAATACATTTTTATTGCGTATTGCACATGTTGAAAGTATAAAATTACATAACGAAATTGATACACTATAAGTAGGCCGCGCGGGTTATTGCCATCGGCGACGCAGAGTTAACTTGGAAGCATATCACACCATTCAACATCTAATCACATATATTTTAATCAACAAACCTCAGTAGTTGCATGGAGATTGACGATGAAGAATATAATCCATGGAGTAATGATGACTCATCAAGCGTGTTGAATCCAACCTCTACGATTGAGAATGACTTCACTAATGCGTAATTATGCTCATTCTTGCATCTGTTACATGGATATAAAACTAACTTTTCAAAGCAAAGAGGCACGGGGTTTGAAGAAACAGAAATATTTTTGCAGAACTGAATCAAGAAAGCGATTAGATCCAGCAGCAATTTTCCCGGCAGAAATCTTTCATGCCATTCTGGATCATGTCCCTTTTCCATTCACACGTACTCTCCTAGTCGTGTCGTCTACGTGGAATTATCTTTTAAATAATTATTTTGATTATTCTCGTGGATATAAATCACTTGATTTTTCTCATCTGGCACATGGTTATTACCTGACGCATGACTTTTTACTTTACTGTCTTCGCAAAGCTGGTCCCGGCAATGTTCAATCTATACTTGCTACACCAAGATCGCCCTTAAAATTCATTAGAACTTCTGTTCTTATAGCCATATTGCTTTTGCAAGTCAAGCCTGGACCCAATGTTGAACGTGATTTAGTCAGTTTCAAGGGCTTACAAGAACAAGGTGTTTGGAGTGATGATGAAAATGATTCGCATTCCGGTGTGGACATCTTGCATGAATCCAAAGATTTTATGCAAAACATCTCGATTGTAGGATTACCGGACGAAGGTGCAACTTTTATATTTCAACAATGGAATCATTTTGTCGATAACCCCATCAAGCAATTTTCAACTTTACAAAATTTGACATTATCTTTGGAAGTCGTCCCTGCTTTAGTTACGTTTCTTGTTCGAAGTCCAACGATTGTTAGGTTTCCGAATCTTGAAATTCTGAATTGCCCAATGTGTTCAGACGGTTTAAATTTGATTGTCTGGCCTGACATGTCATCTTTATCTTTTTCACTCGATTTTAATGCATTCCCTGCTCTTCATATATGGAGACTGGGCGGTAATGATAATAAAAACTATAGAATTTTCCGAATAAATGTGGATCAGCAATGTCTTGATGTGTGTCTACGATGGATGCCTAATTTAAAAATATTTCACGGAGATAGAATCCACATCGGTGCGAGAGGAAGTTACGGATATATGATTGAACGATCAAATTTTTCTCGGAAGGCTAATTTAGAACAGATGACGCTAGTAAACTCTATCATGGATAAGATGCCTACTCTTTCACGGTCTTGCCGAAGACTTGACATTAGAGGTTCTGGTTTGACTCCTAGGAGCGTTTATTATGATGTGGAGGGCAATATTACTGGCTATGTTTCAGATCCGCGAATGGTTGAGCCTGAACCAGGTATGGAAAGATTATGGGCGGATATAGAAGCGCATAATTTAAAAGGCGTTTTGAAGGATGAATATAGTGGAATCGAGTATCTGGATGTTTCGGGCATGAAAACACATATGACAAATGCTAGATTAGTCGATATCTTGGTTCGATGTGGTGGAGTAGCGGAATTAATAGTGCAGCACTGCCCTAAGCTAAAGTTTGCTCATCTAGAACTAGGAGAGGCCATTGTTCCAGCAAGCTGTTTAGCGGAACAAATAACGATGGCATGTCCTAGGCTGAGAAAGTTAAAGGTGACAGGCTGTCATACATTCACAGATACTTGCTTGCAAGCATTAAGAGACCTTAATCTTGAATACCTAGACGTCTCCGACACGTCGGTAACCGCTGAAGGGGTACTACAATATCTCCGTGACCATGAACAGCAACTCAAGACATTCATATGTCCATTCAATGATGAAATAGTTCAAATATTATATGAATCTAACGTTAGTGTACTAAAAGAGCAAGAAGTACCTGTCTTTGAACAAAATTAAAAGGTTACATTCTCCCCAAATTTGTTCGGCCCGGGCCGGGTCGGAACGGCGTTTGATTTTTAAATTGTTTTGGTGATAAATTTGCATAGAGGAGGGTATGTGTTGCTCTATGTTATTAATCAACTTTTAATTAAAAACTAAGTTGGTATAAGGATGTATAGGAGTATATTGTATAACGATACATTTACGTATACACAGCGTATAGTGTATGTAGTACAACTTGTACATACTCGAATACTTTTTCTTTAATTGCCGATGGCACGAAGTTTAAAAAAATTTTAAGGACTCGACTTTTTTATAGTTCCGAAAATTTTTTTCTTTTTTTTTGCAATGGCAACTTTAAAAGCAATCAGCCAACTTGAAATTGCATATAAATGCCAGTATATAACTCGAATCTAATCCAATGTTTATATTATATCGCATATATACATGAGGTATGCATTGGGATACACAGATCGATGGTGCAATCTGGTGAGAGTTTGTGCTGCGAAGAAAGCTGGGTCTGGTGTGTGGATAAAGTTTATGAAAGAAAAAAAAAAGAATAAGGAAAAAGAAGTACGAAAGTGAAGTTTAATGTTATGTTTTATGTTATATAGTTTTAAGGATAATAAATTATGTCATTGGACATATTGGAGGATAAAGCAGCTATCATACAACACAATCGAGATACTGAACGATATATATATTTACTGATTCAGGTACCGAAGTTAGTCGCATGTACGATTGGTCAAAGTAAAAAATGATTCGTCATAAGTGGTTTTAATTACTCTATTCTGCATTGGTATTGTACCAAGTACCCACATGAAAATTTGGACACCTGCCAAAATTTAGATACAATCGATTTTTTCGTATAAATGCCTTTAAATATCCCTTTTCCTTGGCATCAGCAGAATATTGTTGAGATTGTCACTGATATGGAAAATGTCGGATTCAGGTGTGAATAAGGTTTCAGAATATTCAGAGAAGCTTTCGAACAATACTGAAGATGATCTTTCTACTTCTATCTCTGAGGACTTTTCTGAAGAACTAAATATTCCCAAAGATTGGCCTCCTTTGGCTACTCAACGTCCCCAAAAATATTACTTTTGGAACTTTAATGGGCCTTCCTGTATTGATTTGGATAGTATTGCCACACAACCATCGGTATATGACGATCCTACCAAGGCCAAAGCCTATCAACCAATTCCTGAGTATGAAAATATCCACAGATTTGATCCATTAGCACGATGGACTTGGAGAGAGGAAGTGGTAAGAAAATTAATGGTCTGACAAGCACAAGCTCTTTTTCTAATCATGCATACAGAGAATTGTGCGCAAGATTGATCTGAGAATCATGTTGTGGTGCGGTATTATGTTCATGGCCCTTCAACTTGATCGTGGTAATATTTCACAAGCGGTAGCAGATAACATGCTTACTGACCTTGGGTTTTCGACTGATGTTTTCAATAATGGCAATACGATTTTCACGGTTGTTTTTTTGGTTGCAGAAGTTCCCTCTCAACTTATTTCGAAAAAGCTTGGCCCGGATAGGTGGATACCTATTCAAATGCTTTGTTGGTCTGGCGTTGCCATGTCACAGTATGCTTTAAAGTCTGCAGGGTCCTTTTATGCTACTCGAGCACTCCTTGGTGCACTCGAAGGTGGATTTATTGCTGATGTTTGTTTGTATTTGTCGTATTTTTACACTACTCTTGAGCTTCCACTACGATTGGCTTATTTTTGGTCTGCATTGACAATATCTCAGATTATAGCTGCCTTTATGGGATTCGGAATTCTTCACATGCATGGTGACCGTGGCAAAGAGGGTTGGAGATGGTTATTTCTTATTGAAGGAGCGATCACAGCATTTGTTGGCATTTGGTCGGCTCTTTTGATGCCTCCGTCTCCTACCAAGACTGCGTCATGGTTTAGAGGGAAAAAAGGATGGTTCACGCCCCGGGAGGAAACTATTATGGTAAATCGTGTTTTACGTGATGACCCATCAAAAGGTGATATGCATAACAGACAAGCATTAAATTTCACAAGCTTTTGGAAATCATTGTGTGATTTTGATCTCTGGCCAATTTATATTATTGGTTTGTTATTTTTCATTCCATCATCTCCAGTTGGAACTTATATGACTCTCACTTTAAGAGGCCTTGGGTTTACAACGTTTCAGTCTATTTTAATGGTGCTTCCATATCAAGTATTGTCAATTATATGTCTTCTTCTGAACACATATGCTGCGCAAAAATGGGAAAATATTCGATGCTATCTAGGAATATTTCAGCAGGTGTGGTGTTTGGCTTGTCTTATTCCATTAAGGGTATTTAGTGAAGAAACCTCAAAATGGTCAAAATATTCGGTTTTGGTAGTTTTGTTATCATATCCGTCATGTCATGCTATTCAGGTTGGTTGGACATCTCGTAATTCTAATACTGTGCGAACCAGAACATTGTCGGCAGCCATGTACAATATGTTTTGCCAATTGGGTGGTATTGTCTCAAATAATATTTACAGAGCCGATGACAAACCATTGTATCACAGAGGCAATCAGGCACTTATTGGCATAGCTTGCATGAATATTGTGGTTTATGGGCTTGCCAAGATTTATTATTTGTACCGCAACAAGCAGAGAGATGCGCAATGGGATGCATTGACTTCTGAGCAAAAACATGAATATAGACATACAACAAAAGATGAGGGATCAAAGAGGTTAGATTTTAGATTTGGACATTAAAGAGTTTTGTGATTTAAGAAATATTATTGATATATTTATAATGTTCTATATTAGATTGTGTAATATGAATGATTAAAAATATTTGACGAATTCATTGACTTTTCTGATCTAACAGTGTAATCAAGGTCAAGGTCAAGGTCAAGGTCAAGGTCAAGGTCAAGGTCAAGGTCGGGGTCGGGGTCGGGGTCGGGGGTCGGGGTCGGGGTCGGGGGTCGGGGTCGGGGGTCGGGGGTCGGGGTCGGGGTCGGGGTCGGGGTCGGGGTCGGGGTCGGGGTCGGGGTCGGGGTCGGGGTCGGGGTCGGGGTCGGGGTC